>NW_027192575.1:503464-525863 GCF_042370625.1 Thermothelomyces heterothallicus | reverse complement strand
CCTGTGAACAGAAGAAAACAATGATTAGTCCACGCCCCAACATTCCCTCTCCAAAAAAAAAAAAAAAAAGAAAAACAGAACAGAACAATGACGAGGATGAGGATGTCCGACTTACCGAATCACACTCGAGCTCCCCCTCGCCCCGGTCCGCCTTCTTGTTGAGCCGGCGGAATTCGAGAGTGAGCAGGCCCACGATGACCAAGGTGAGCAGGGTGGTGGCGATGCACGCGTACAGGCCCGGCTTGTAGCCCGGCTTGTCCTGGCTGCGGAAGACCAGGCTCCCCGCGATGCCGGCGATGCCGCCAAAGGAGACAAAGGTGGCGCTGCAGAAGGCGCGCTTCCACTGGCCCCGGATGTTGTTGGCCTGGTACGACATGGCGGCGGGCACGTTGGCGTTGGCGCCCGCGGTGACGAGGAAGACGCCGAAGTAGCGGACGGCCGCCTTCGAGTGGAAGCCCATGAGCGGCAGGCCGATGATGCACAGCAGGCAGTTGAAGGCGACGATGGGCCCGCGGAGGCGGTACCTGTCACCGGCCCAGGCCGTGGCGAACATGACGATGCCGGCGAAGGCGTAGGGCGGCGCGACCAGGCATTGGGACGCCCCGATGCTGAAGCCCATGTTCTCCGTCAAGATGAGGGGCAAGAAGTACGCCAGAGCGTACGTGACGGTGGTCGTGTTGAAGAAGATCATGGCGTACCCCCACACCTTGATATCCGTGCCGGCACGGAGATACTTGGCCAGCGAGAAAGGTTGTGGCTTGACGTCGCCGCGGTCGGCATTGACGCGAGCGCAGACCCTGAAAGAGAACCAACCCCCCCCCCGTGTTAGCGAGAGACAAGGACGGACGACCGGGGCTACTACTATTCTTTCTCTCTCGACGTACCATTCACGCTCCCTGGCACCGAGGAAGCTCCAGTTCTTGCGAGTCGCATCGGGAAAGTCGACCAGCAGCCAGTAGCCGGCTATGCCAAGCAACACGGTAATGATGCCCTCGATGATGAAGATCCACCGCCAGCCGTTAAGCCCGGCGAGCCCGGCCATTTGCATGAGCTGCCAGCTGTTAGTTAGCCTGGTGCATTCGAGCCTCGAGAGCCAAGGGGTTGCCCACTCACCCCGTAGGCCAGAATACCAGCAAAGGCAGAGGCAACACAGCCAACGAGGTAAAACACCGAGTTCCGCTTGCCAACCTCATCTGTCGGGCCGTCAGTCCCTAGCGCTCACCTTATTTCGCTTCACGATTTGGTGGGGAGGGGATGCTTACACCTCGTGTACCAGGTACTCAACAGGTATACGCAGCTCGGGAAGAAGCCTTTATTCTCGTCAGTTTGACACCGGAGTTCGCACAAGGAGAAGAAGGGCCCGCGTTGGGGGGGGGAGACGGGGCCAGAGAGGAGTAATAAACTCACCAGCCTCTAGGAAACCAAGCAACACCCGCAACCCTGCCAACTGCCCCCAGTGCTTCACGAAGCCCATGCCGATCATGCACGAGCCCCAGAAGATGGTGATGGCGGCCAGATGGATCCTAGGTCCAATCTTGCGGACGATGACCGTCGATGGCGGCTGAAAGAGGACATATGTGATGAAGAAGACGAGGGAGATAATGCTCTATTTCGATTGCACAACCGAGATGGACCAAACGTCAGCACACATTGAACTCTATGCGAGATCCCCCCAAAGTGGGAAACCGTCCCTAGAGGTCCATTCCGCCTATCGAAACTACCGAATAAGTCAAAAGAGAACTTACATATCGATTCTCGATCAAGACCAGATCCACACCCATCCCCGCAATGTTGGCAGCGCCTAGGTTGGTCCGGTCCATCAGGCTGATGCAGTACATGGCGCCGACGGTCAGCACCAGCCGGCGATCGACCTGGCGGATGATCTTCCTCTGCTCGGCCGGGGAGAAGCCAAAGTCGTCGGCCGCGAGGGCTCCGCTGCCGACGACGGCCCCCTTGGTGGCGTTGCCGATATGGTCAGAATCGGCGGCCTCGACGTTCTCGAAGCTGACCTTTTCCTGCGAGGACGAGGCCATGGCGGCTGGGCGTTTTGTTGGTTCGCTTTGTCCCGCGAGTGGAGTTATGTTGAATGGTGGAGTGAGAGAAGAGAGGACAAAGACGGGGTTGATCTGCGAAGCCCAATTCCCTTGCTACACAGACACACACACAGAGAGAGAGAGAGGGAGGATGGCAAGACGGACGAAGAACGGGAAGGACTCAGAGTGGGAGAAGACCAGCCGAGGGGTGTTTGGGGTATAAATGCTCGACGTATCTCTGTATCCTACGCCACTCGACGTGGGACCTGGTGAGAGCAAAGACCATGGCGTCTGTAGCGAGAGAAACATAGTCGTCGTTGCTCTTCTAGGCATGGGTCGTCCATCCCAGGCTCCCCCCTCCTTGTTCCTTACCCCAACCTGTCAACAAAGAGGGGAGGATCAAGGCAGCCGTCGTCCAATCACACCCCCTGATGCCAGGGAGCATTTCCTGCGTACCATTATTAGTACCGAACCCTGTTGCATGTACTATGTAACTTCTCTCTCCCGCAAACCTGCCCGGCTCTGCGGCCAAGAACGGGCAAATGCTACGCCTCGGTAGTGCTAACGCACACGCGCGGGCAATCTATCCAATATTTCCCTTCCCAATCCATGCTCTGTAACTGACACAGCTGGCCCCCGTATCCCGCTAGGTCGAGAGTCGGGACGACACGGTTCAAGACAGCATCACAGGAGCCGGGCCAGACCGGCCAAGCCAAGACTCTTCCCCGCATTCTTGGGGTGGAATCGTCCAAGCCCAGGCGAGCCTTGAGGTCGCCTCGATGGATCCCGACGAGGAGGGCCCCATCGTTCGATGGAGAGGGAGAGAGGCGTGACAGGGTGCGATGATAGGCGGCCGAGGCGGCGACCTGGACGATTTGCCGAATGCGGGTGCAGTCGCCGCTGCTAGACAGGGAGTCGTGCTCTTCCGCACGTGGGAGAGGAGGGACAAACTTGATGCTAGCTGTGCAACGGCAGTCGAAATGGGTCTTGGCAATCTGGGATCCCGACTCGCTGCGACAGGGGTCCGGTTGGTCGGTAGCTCGAGGAACTGCCGCGGGTCTCTCCGCAAACGCGGGGAACGGATGGGGTCTCGGGAGTGGAGAGTGTCGAGGGGAGGGGAGACGAGCTCGGCGGGGAGAAGACGAGCTGCAGATGATGCAATTCTCCGCGTCTGGGGTAATGGATATGTGGCGCCCAGATGCACGCTAAACCAGACGGCTTGGTCGTCGGCCCCAGTGTACGTATAGTACAGTACATACTCAAGTACGCTAGTGTTCTATAGTGTACACTAGGTGACTGTGGCGTTCTTGTCCTGCTGCAGTTATGTGAGACTAAGCAAGCACCAGAAACGTTGGCAGCCGATGCGCCGAGTCCTGGCTTTCCTTGCGATTGGGCCACAGCAGCTTGCTCAACGAACCTTGCCGTTGCACCTTGCACTTCTCCCAACGATCTTATCGCGTGTCTGGCCCGTCGCGCAATCACCAAGTGCTCCATTTGATGGCCTTGCAGCAGTGGATCACATCCTAATGGCTAGGCAGTTCGTAACCATAACCCTCCTGTCGGGTTTGTTGCCCTCCCGGACCTCGGTTCTATCCTAAACTCGTTAGACCGACGGGCGGCTTCTTGCCTCCTTGGACCTTGACCGGCGGAAGTTGCGATTCGTTAAGAACGATTCGAGGCCAAAGGATGTGGAGGATGGAAGAATGCGGAATAGGGGTTCCAGCACAGCAGTTCCCTCAGTAAGAAAGCGTAGGGCATGGTGTCTGGCCAAGAGCGACACGAGAAGGTCACATCAGCAGATCCATCCAGTTCGTCAGGTTCCGTATCTGTAAACACACAACTTGTTGCATCGTGACTTGTCTGGTCTTGAGAATTCCATACGCTTCATCGAGTTGTCTCAACACTGGTTGATAATGGACAGTGTAGATGGGTCTAGAACACGATCAGCAACTCTGTCAGCCGGGAACGTAAAGGTATGTAACAATGCGATAAACGTCGTCTCTTCCCGTCACGACGGAAACCAATGGATTCACTTCCCGTGGGACCGGCATGACAAGGAGTCCTGACAGCAATACACCCTAACAAACTTAGAGGCATTTGCCTCCCCGGGAACACCCAAATAGCCGGCAATGCTACCTCTTAGCCACGCGATCGATTCCTAGCGCATGGCACCAACTTCATCGCTGCCAGCGCCGTTTCGATCAACCTCGGTAGCCGCAGTCCCGACCTCGGTTGGGGCTTTGTTTTCAGCTGGCCTTGGCGGTTCTTCTTGGGTATTCTCAATCCTGTTCAACTCCCAGTACCGATCGATCTGAGCTTGGGGTTCCCCTTGCTGTGGACGAGTCCAGACGTATCGGTTCTCCCGCGTTTCCTTCATGCTGGCTCTGTGGCACAGGTCGTCCCGGGAAACCTGACAGTCCTGAGCAACGACGGTTTCTAGCTCATGCTTTCGGATCTGCCATCCCTTAGGAACCAAGGCAATTGTCTTGATTTGATCTGGTCGTACCCGGACCGCCGACATAGCTGTGCAGGACTGGACAGCGTTGACAGCTACGTCTGGAGTAGTTTCCGCGCGTAGACCGCCTTCGCCGACTCCGTCGTCGTCGTCGTCATCGTCACGATCGCTGTTTTTGTCGTCGCTCCCCAGAGCAGAGGCACCATCGAGGGCAAACTCTGGGCGATACTCCTGGCATTGTGTTGGGCACTCCTCATATGGTGCGGCGGAGACGGCCTCCGGGCCCTTGAGGATGTTGCGATCAATGAAAGCTTCTCGACGGCTCAATTCCTGCTGAAGTGAAATAGTGCGACTTTGCTCGACGCCAAGCTCCGCTATTGCATTGTCCAGCTTACCTGCAAAATCTCTGGCTCGTTCCCGCGACTTCAAACTCTCAACGACGCTTGCAACAACTGCTGCGAATGCTATGACCCCGAGCACGCTCACCGTTATGATTTGCGTTTCACTCCAGCTTTGTACTGCCTGCATTGTTTGAGCTCGTCCGATGCGGAGGTCTCAGACAGCTCGGGGCCGTTCTCGTTATGTGGATTCCCAGGTAGAAGAGACGTCAGTTGCTGAAGTCTGTGCCGCGAAACAGCTGAGAAACCGAGGAAAGTAGAAGTGTTCCATTCCATCTCCTATATACCATTCGCGAAGTTCTGTTAACAACGCGTTCTGATCGCTATTTGCCGCTTAGTCTTTGTTCCGTTCGCTGTTGCTTCAAAGCAAGGAAGCTATTCCCTGTCTTGAAACAGAGGAGGTATGTACAAGTACCGAACAATGAATTGTGCTGGAACAGATGGTGTATTATACTCGATTCTCGGCCGTTCGGTCGATTCATTGCCACACCGTGCATAGGCCAAACCGATGATGTCCCGGACAGTCCGTACATGGTACCCAGGGGCCGTCTACAACGTGCAGCAACCTTGTTTCTTCCGAAGTGCGTGTTAGGGCCTGGCAACACTATCGAAAGCAAATGAGTGAGTCCTTCCCTTCAGGACGTTGTTAGGTACTCGGCAGATATTCGGCAGGTTCATACTCGACGACGCAGACCAGGCCGCCTCTGCCGAGATAATACATACTTGATACATTCGGTGAACGGGACTTCGAGGGTATCGATCTTGCCCTGAGGTTCCTGTTCTCCAGGTTCGGTTATGTAACGATAAACAACACCTTTCTTTCAACACCTTTGTGCTGCGTCAATGGCAAGGTCGACTATGGCATTGCTTGCCGGACAAGGGTGGGTGTGTCTCGCTCCCTGACGGGTTTTGCGGTGAAAGCCCGACACGCCTCACGCTTGAGTCCAAGGTACAACTCAGTATCAGTAAAAAAAAAAAAAAAAAAAAAAAAAAAAAAAACAGGGAGGAGAACGGATGCTGAGCCAAGCAGGGCTCACTCAGGCGGTGACTGCTTGAAAGAGGCAGGCAGATCGAAGGAAACCTGCTACTAGTCTTTGATCTCTTTCAGGATCTGCTTGATGGCCTTTGCCTTGGTCTCGGGTTTGGGTCAAACGTCGAGAGCTAGATCTCCTAATCAACAGAAGATAGCTGTCGAGCGTTCCTTCCCAGGGGAACCAAAAGATCGGATTGCGGAATGTGGAAGGGGGCAGAAACCCATGCGATTTGCCCACCGCTCCCAACCGTCATCGCTTCTGCCCAGGGACCTCAGGCACAATACTACCACTCCAGAACGATGTTGGCTGGTAGTTAGCGAAAATGCAAATGCGTTGGAAGGGGAGCGACGAGTGCAGAGCTCCAAGCCTTCAAAACAGGAGTACTCCGCGACTCGGAAACAAGGGCGGCACTCCCGTCGACATGCCCTCCTTCCTCACACCTCCCGCTTGCAGTTGGCTGAAAGGAGAAGCACCTTCCTGCCGTCCTCTGCCTCCAACGTCAGGCAGTATGCCTGCCCCGCCCCTATAGAGAGACGAGCCTTCCGGAAGCGACACATGAGAAGAGCGAAACCGGGTTGAGGGCTAGTTGACCCTCAACCTGACACCGCCTTCCCTGCGCAATTGTCTACCGTTCCAGTGCATGTTCGCTCCTGAGGCTCCTTACTCCCCGGAAACAAAATCAGATCACCCGAAATAGCAGAGATTGCACAGGCGCAACGTGCTGATTTGGCCCACCCATTGCTTCGTCAGTGGCTCGTTTGACTCTACCCCAGAACACAAGCGGTGATGATCGTCGTCGAGACGGCAACAAGTTTCTATCTCGCCGAGATCAGTCCCTCAGCGCACGGAGAAACACATCGAAAAACTTTCGCGCTTGCACAGATCTCTCTAATGTACTCCGAGGCCCGCTGATCCCAGCTGCTCGGGAATAGCTAGGAAATGATGCGATCCGAAGCGCGTGGGATGAAGCATACTTCTCATCTAAGTAAATGAAACCCGCGTTTCGGAACGCCTCCCTCCGCCCTCTCAGGCCCAATGTAACCTTTGAAGCGTCAGTGTGCGGGAAACCGCAGACGCCAGGCTAGACGGCATCATCACAGGGTCTCCGGCAAAGAGGGCATTAGCGTACACTATGCATGGCACAAGGGTTGAGGACTTCCCCTTCGGAAGGGGGATGCGGACGGTAATACGAGTTCATGAGTCTCTCGGGACATATATATCTCGGCCCCCTTCCCTAGCCATGAGCACTGTTGCCGGACTGTGACAGGAACCACTTGCCAACTACTACGCCTCCTCCAAGGAACAATAAACCACCACACAATGAAGGCCCTCTCTCTCCTTGCGGCTGCCTCGGCAGTCTCTGCGCATACCATCTTCGTCCAGCTCGAAGCAGACGGCACGAGGTACCCGGTCTCGTACGGGATCCGGGACCCAAGCTACGACGGCCCCATCACCGACGTCACATCCAACGACGTTGCTTGCAACGGCGGGCCGAACCCGACGACCCCCTCCAGCGACGTCATCACCGTCACCGCGGGCACCACGGTCAAGGCCATCTGGAGGCACACCCTCCAATCCGGCCCGGACGATGTCATGGACGCCAGCCACAAGGGCCCGACCCTGGCCTACCTCAAGAAGGTCGGCGATGCCACCAAGGACTCGGGCGTCGGCGGTGGCTGGTTCAAGATTCAGGAGGACGGCTACAACAACGGCCAGTGGGGCACCAGCACCGTTATCTCCAACGGCGGCGAGCACTACATGTGAGCCATTCCTCCGAGAGAAGACCAAGACTCTTGACGATCTCGCTGACCCGTGCAACAAGTGACATCCCGGCCTGCATCCCCGAGGGTCAGTACCTCCTCCGCGCCGAGATGATCGCCCTCCACGCGGCCGGGTCCCCCGGCGGTGCCCAGCTCTACGTAAGCCTCTGCCCTTCCCCCCTTCCTCTTGATCGAATCGGACTGCCCACCCCCCTTTTCGACTCCGACTAACACCGTTGCCAGATGGAATGTGCCCAGATCAACATCGTCGGCGGCTCCGGCTCGGTGCCCAGCTCGACCGTCAGCTTCCCCGGCGCGTACAGCCCCAACGACCCGGGTCTCCTCATCAACATCTATTCCATGTCGCCCTCGAGCTCGTACACCATCCCGGGCCCGCCCGTCTTCAAGTGCTAGAGTGGCGGCAACAGGCAGCAACCCGGCCTGGTCGTCGAGCGCGGTCCCGACGTCCATCGGATTTGGGGAATCGGATTGGTCGACATGCTGGGTGGATGGATGGATGCATAGTAGGGGCGGTGGCTGCGTAATTATATGACTTCTCCTTTCATAGTCCATACCTTGGACGTGAATGAACCCAGCACCCTGGACGGCTTCTTACCCGGATTGACGAGTTGAACGTTCATTGTCCCTCTCTTACCGCTAGCACCCAAGTATCGAGGTACGGCCCTAGTTAAGTGAATGGCCACAAGCCTGATCGAAAGGATGGCCGCTTATGTCTCAGCACGATCAAAACGATCAAAAGAGAGCCGAAATCAACCTCCGTGCTTGACTTTCCACTTCTGTTTGATTCAAGTGTTCTTTTGTTTTCTTTCTCTCTCTCCCTCTATATTCCGATAATCGCCCTCATTCGTCCTTTTCTCGTAGTTTCTTTCAATTCCTCCCCAGGTCCCGCCTGACCCTCCACACTTTACTCCCCACCGCGCGCTTCTGGCTGCCATGCAACGCCTCCACCCACGGCACTTCCTCCCCGCCTTGCCGCCCGTCTCCCTTCCCTACCACCACCACTACTTGCGCCTGATCCTCGCCGGCGCGCTGGCCTTGCCCCTCCCCTCCCCCCTCGCCGTCGCCGTCGCCGTGGCCATCGCCCTCACCCTCGCTTTCGCTTTCGCTCTCCGTCTCCGACCCAGCAGCCTCCGACGCGCCCGCCGCGCCCTTGGCCCGGGACCGGCACAGCCACTCGCCGTACGCCCAAGTGGGCGTATCGAACCGCCCGGCGACCAGCACCAGGTCCGCCTCCCCCCTCGGCCACCGCGCCGCGCCCGCGCGCCCGGATCCGGCGAGGACGTCCTCCACGTCCAGCGGCGTCAGCAGCTGCAGTTCCTTGCGGGCCGTGTCGACCCCGCGCAGAAGGACCAGTCCGAGCAGGCGCGAGTGCCGCGGTGAGAGGGTGCGCGAGTGTGGGTTGGGGATCAGGGGCAATGGATCATCGTCGTTGTCATCATCGTCGTCGTCGTCCTCCTCCTCCTCCTGCTGCTGCTGTCTCCTCCTCCCATCCCTTGACGGGGGGGCGGGCTCGTCACCGCTGGCCAAGGTTGCCGGGCGGGGACGAGGGTAGTGTAGATCCCGCAGGGCGTCGCGGGACTCGAGGCCGACGAGGGCGAGGACGGTGCCGTTGATGGCTTCGGCGAGAAGGCTCGGCGCCGGCTGGTGGTCGTAACAAAGAATGCCGAGTATGCCGCGGTTCTTGCCCGCGTAGCGGACACGCCAGGGGCGGAGATCCGTAATCGGGGTGGAGTCCCAGGTTGGGTAGGGCTGAACTTGTGGCGATTGCTGCTCCTGAATGCTGGGCTGTCGCTTCAGGTGGAAGTAGGACATTGTCTGCATGGTGCGGAAGTGAAGAGGAGTGCGGGAGGAAAGCTCGCTGGACTGGGAGGGAAGAGTGATGAAGGGAGTAGAAGGGGTAGTGGTGGCGCACGCCGCCCGGAGGCTGTTGACCGTTTCCTCGGGTCCGTCTTGGGACATGTATATGACTTCGGTCGGGCGAACGGACGTGATCAGCTCGGTGAGGATGTCAAGGCCTGTGCCTTGAATCCAGCCGGGTGTGTTGATCAGGAGCGGAGAGTTGGCGTCTGGGCCTCGCTGATATTGGGCGAAGAGATCGAGAACGCATTCAATAAAGTGAGCTGGGTCTAGAGCAGGGGTGACGGACGCGATGGCGTGGGCTCGCAATTGGCCCCCTGAGGGCGTGAGAGTAGGATGACAGAACGCCGGCGACAGATTAGGCGTGGCAATCCTGACCAGGGAGATGACCCCAGGCGGTGAGTACTCGGGCTGTCCGGGATCGATGTCGAGAACCGCCACGTTCGTCCACGGCCTGTTCTTCACACCTCCGCGGTCCGTGATGAAGCGGTTCGTCAGTAGTCGCCCGAATGTTGACTTCCCGGATGACTTCGGCCCACAGAGAAAAATGACGGGAGTTCCTTTGCGTTTCGCCGTCACCAGCCCCGAGAGCTTCTTGTTCCACTCGGGTGGCGAGGTGAGTTCCTGCAACACGGCCCTCTTAGGAACGTCCTGGGAGGTGTATATCTACCGGAGTCAGTTAACAGACAGAGGGGAGACGTGTGGGGGGTTGCAGACAATTTGAAAGGTTGCAGAAGGTTTGGGCCTCGAAGTCGATTCCTCCCGGGGACTCTCGTTCCAGAGTTTGGCGAAGACGGGATTGAGCGTTGCCATCTGTCTCAGCTCTTTGGCAGCAGGATGAGACCGAAGTTCGAGTACGGTGTCGTCTTTGGTCCGGAGAACAGGCACAGCATGGCAGTGGGGAGCATGAACCCATTGAATAGGGTCAGACGGGGTCAGGATGGCTCCGGCAATCGTAGCTTCTCCCTCGCAGACCTTGACGCCGTAACTCCCAAGAATAACAAGTCGCTATCGGTTGTCAGCGGGGACCACGAGCGCATGAGAGCCCGTTCGAGATTAGTGAATGGCATACCTCTCCGTCGCGCGTTGTCAGTATCGACCGGCCACCGGTTTTCCTCTGGAAGTTTGTCTTGTTCGGCTTAAAAGACGAGTGCTGTCTAATGAGCATCCCACCGGACCCGGGACCAGGCGTAGAAGAGGCTCTACTTCGACTTAGCATCGTCGAGACGAGAGCTCAACACCGTCACCCAACTTACCCTGACCCCACGTCTCCCGCCTTCTCGCCTACAACTCCCTGCGTTTGCTTCGCAACCCCCGGTCCTGGCTCGTTTGGAGACTGAGATTTCCTGCTGCGGCCCGCCACGGACCGCGCCGACGGAGTTCCGGTCCTTTCCGAGTCAACCTCATCTTCGGTCGCAGGCTCAGAAACAGATCCTCCCTTGTGTTTCGCTGCTGCCAACTCCCAGAGTTGCTGCCGTGCAGCAAACGCGCTCATCGCTTAGCTGAGTCAGCATAATGGTGAGGTCAATTATCTGAAGTTGTTCTTTCGCGAGAGGTTTTCGTACCCGTTGGCGTTGAACTCCCGCCACCATCCAACTTTCTTCTTTTATTCGTAGCCATCTCTCTCCTGCGAATTACCCACAGACGGTCTCTCCGATTTCCGTCTTCCAATTTCCAGTCTAAAACCTCCAAACCTAGAAACCGAACAGAGGGTGGTAGATCAAAAATCGCTAAATTCAGGCATTGCCCGGCTTACGGGTCTCGACAATCTCGACCAAATTCAGTTGCGCCGGTTGGAGCCGCCTTTTGCGCAATCTGATCGACAGGCTCGAGTTGCCCGCTCTCTTTCTTCTCTTTGCCGTTTGGCAGGTATGTTGATTCTTTTCCTTCCACACACCCCCGCCAATCAACTTTCTTGATGCTCTTTGTTACACCGACCCCACCAAACCCCACAAATTCCGTGCCTGCAGGGATCATGCAACTGGAGCCAGAAAGCTTATCGTGAAGTTTTTTGGTCCCAAGAAAAAAAAAAGCAGCAGGAACAAAAAGAACAACCATAGCTTTTCCTTGTGTCGCTTGTCCTCGCGACTTTCTGTTACTGTTCTCCCACACCCTCCTTCATCTTGAGGATTTTTTTCAGAACTTTCCCCTTACCATCACAGCTAAATTTGTGCGCAATGGCAGGGCCACGTGCGCCTATCGGCACTCTATCACAGCACGCCGCCGCCGCCGCCGGCCTTGTGCGCGGCATGGTACCCAAGATGTTTGGCCGTACCGATCCGAAGCAGGCTCGCAAGACGGAAGAAATCACAGAGAGCGATAGCACTAGTGACAGCGACAGCTCTACCGATAGCGATTCGGAGACTGACGAGGCCGTGAGAGAGGACACCAAGAACTGGGCAGACAAGCTGAAGGCCAAAAAGGCCGGGTCGACGCCGACGCCGGCTAGCGAGCCGGTCAAGGCCGCACCTGTGTCCGCTGCGTCGCCTAATGCGAAGTCTAGCAGTCGTGCCACCAAATCGGACATTAAGAAGTCGTCATCTTCAGATTCGTCCGCTAGCGAGAGCGAGAGCGACAGCGACAGCGAGAGTGGGAGTGACGAAGGGGACGACAAGATGGCCGTCGATCCGAAATCCGACTCAGAGGTGGTTAGCAAAAAGACCAAAAATGGAGGGCCCAAGGTCAAGGAGGAGGTTGAGTCCGGCTCCGATAGCGAGTCGAGCGACGAAGAGATGGGCGACTCCGCCCCGACCGAGAAGGCGGCTCCGTCGCCATCCAGTTCAGAGACGAGCGCCAGCGAGGATGAGTCTGATGACGAAACTCCTGCTCCTGCGACCAGTTTAACCCACAAAAAGGACGCCGCCGCAAGAGCAGTCTCGTCTTTCGACAAGTCGGCCTCTGAGAGCGAGAGTGAAAGTGAGAGCGAGAGTGAGAGCGAGAGTGAGAGCGAGGTCGAGCCGAAGTCTACGACTAAGGCAGAAAAGAAGACCCAGGATGAGAGCGAGAGCGATAGTGAAAGCGACGGCGGCAGCGGCAGCGGCAGCGACAGCGACAGCGGAAGCGATGAAGGCACAAAGCATCCGCAGAAGTCCCAGTCGAAACGGCCGCAGAGCCCTAGGCCCACCGCAAAGCAGGCCGCGAGCGCCAAGCAGCCTGTTCCCACCAAGTCAGCCAAGTCGTCAGCTGCCATCAATGGGGCTGCAAAGAGCAAGGAGATGGTCAGCGAGTCCGATAGCTCAAGCGATGCCGAGTCAGGCGATGACTCTGATAGCGAAGGCACAGCGGAGTCTACGGCCGTTGAGAAGCAAAGTGGGAAGAACTCAGTGTATGTTGACTATCGTCCCGTGACTCTTCTGTTTGCTAACAACTATTTAGCCAAGCACCACCCCGGGAGATTATCTCGCAGGGTTTCCACCTTCGTAAGGCTGAGGAAGATGTCGATGCAGCCGAGGTTGCCCGCGCGTTCAAGAAAGCAAAAGCCGAAGGCAAGCAGATCTGGTACTTCACCACCCCGAAATCTGTGCCTATCGAAGTCATCCAAAAGCACGTCATCCCCTTGGACAAAGTTCATGCTGGCAAGGCCATCTTTGCCCACGGCGGAGCCGAGTACACTGGCCACTTCGAACAGCCAGTGAACCATGCTATCAAGGTCCTTATTCCTGGCAAGACAGGCGCCAAATATGAGACACGTATGTCGCAGTGTTGGGAGTGTAGAGCTTATATATCATCTGACTAACTTCTAACCAGTCAATCACTCGGTTGACCGAGTTCTGCACATCACCCGTGTGACACGCCTCGGCGAGGAGGGCGCGGACGAGTCTGTTCCAGTCACCACTTCCGTTTCATCTCCCGCTCCGGTGTCCCAGGGTCCTCGACCGCAGCCAAAGGGGCTGAAAGCCCGCTATCAGCCTTTTGGCGTCACCAAAGTCAGTTCTAGCGCCCTCGGAATGGATGCTTCGGACAACGAGGATGTCGAGATGGCGCAGGCACCGCCGCTTACGGCCAAATCTGATACGCCGAAGGCTGCAAAGAAGCGCAAGCATGGGGATGTTGATAAGGGAGCCAACAAGGAGGAGTCCACTTCCACGCCCGCCAACAAGCCCAAGAAAGCCCGAGTTGAAAACTCCGATACCAAAGCCTCTAAAGATACTCCTGTTGTACACCCTTCCGTCGCGTCAGCCTCGACAAAGACCACTGAGCAAACGTCTCCTTCCAAGAAGAAGTCGAAGGGGAAAGACAAGGCAAAGAAAAATGGCTCTGCTTCTTCGGAGACATTGATCGGCGAATCCAAGAAACCCGCTAAGGTGACGCCCATCTTACCTCCTGCTATCCCCGGCGTGACGAGTCCTTAGGCCGGCTCTCCAAGCCAGGGTGCTATGCAGCAGGGCATGCGCGCGATGAGCGTCCCTCCTGAATATCAGTCCATGTCAGCGGCCCGCAAGGAACGGGAGGCCGCGCTAGCCAAGGGATCTTGCACACCCAGTACGCCGACAAAGACACGGATTACCTCGTGGACTCCGATTCCCATCCCTGGTACGAGCACGCCTCGAAAGGTAATCCCCTCGCGCCAGTGGGCTCTGAAGGATCCCTTTCACAATCCGGCTCGACCCAGGAGCACCGCGGTAGCAAAATCGTATGAATCGACGCCCCACGCCCCTGGTTCCGGTAGCAACGCACATCAGAGGGCTATTTCACCACAGTCAGAACCCTCGAAGAATCCGTTCAATAAGCCGACTGGGCTTAGCACCACAGATTCCCCAGCCACTCCTCAGCCGCTCAAGGGCATACTGAAGACGCCGGACCGCGGCCAATACTCTGATGGCAATAGCGCTCAACCGGGCGTCCAGGGCAAGTGCTACAAGAAAAGCAAGAAGCACAAAACCCCTGGTGTTTCTTGGGGTGGGGATATCAAGCACAGCCGTGGATCTTCTTGAGGTGGTCATTCCTTCATTATCAGGGTTGACCTGTTTCGGTTGCGTGGGTAAGAACCTCGATCATTTGGTCTTTCGTCTTCTTCTGCTCCGGCATACACCGGATCGAGGTTCGGTGCCGTTCATTTCTGCGCAACACTCGGGGGATAGCTCTGGTTGCGCCCTGAGCAGCACGTCGCCAAGGCACCATGAACGCCCTCAAATCGCTAGCTTTCTCTTTGCTGCCTCTGTAATCACACGAGTTTTGTACGACTACCTCTCCGGGCACTTTAGGCGCACTCGGCATTTCCAGGAGATTCCTGGCTTATATGGAGACCACGCAATATGTGGATGGGCATCTTGAGGGTAACCTTGGAGGCGTGGTGTGTTCCGCTGGTCCAGTTGCCCGCGATTCACTAGGACATGATGGATTCATAATCTCGCACACGATACTCGCTGGGAAGCCAGCCGAGATTGCTGGCTAGTTCTTCCTACGGTAGTGAATATAACATGGTTAACAATCCTGCCGCTGCAGTTGAACTTACAGAGTAACTACGTGTCTTACCACTGATCTCAACTAAGCAAGACTTTTCGGTTTTGTGAAGTACAATTCGTTGCTCAACTTTGGACTGCCTAGAGACTCGAGTCTTCCCTGTCCCTTCTCTCGACTTGGTAGACATTCTGATTCCTCTTGCGCATTCTCCCAGCCAAATAGCCCCTAGGCCAGAACCCAAACCGGCAGCCGCCCCTTGTGGAAGTCGATCCTTGCGCGAACCCCAGCCCCGAGTACCATCTTGCTGGACCAGGGCTCAGATTTCATAGAGTTTGGACCTTACAACAGCCTTTCTCTTTTTTGTATTCACCTCTCGGTCTTTGCGCATGCATGTTCAGCTGAGGGAAGAAGGAAAGAGAGAAAGGGAGGAAGGGGTTGGGGGCGCGCTGAGGAGATTGTTGCTACCAAGCAGAGACGCCATTAAACACAAGCATATCACAATCACACCAGCCCAATCTCTCTCTCTCTCTCTCTCTCTCTCTCTCACACACACACACACACACACACACACACACACACACACAGAGAGAGAGAGAGAGAGAATGCAACGTCGTTCATTATTATAGTCGGTTTATTCAGCTTCTCTCATCTCCCGGCTTAGAATGCTGGGTATCAACCGCTAACGAAACCATGGAGACAGGTTCTGTGCATAATCCAACGCATTATCATTACCCATTTCTTTCATGGTTCCTCTCTTCACCAACACCCATTCCTCGTACCATCTTCTCCCTTCCACGAGGTAGGTGAGAGATCAAGATATTACAATGTAACCCCTTTCACACGTGCCCGCTCAGGAAAAACTGGGCTGATCGGCTTTGCCTGACCAGGTCCCGTACCGCTTGATGTTTCCCGAAAAAAAAAAAGGGTCTTTGAAGCTCCGTAGCCATGCCATGTCCCGTTTGTCTGACGGTCAAGATCACCCCTCAAGCCGTTGACTGAAAAACATTCGACACATCGCGCATCGCGCGATGCACATTATATATCATATGCCGACCGCCTTGCCATGCCTTGCCATATAAAAGCGAAAGATGCCCAGAAATATGGGGGTATATAAACGCATGAATCTGCCGTACGTTCGTATAACGACCGAATAGCGAGTGCCATGCCATGCGTGAACTCTATAAAACGAAGGGGAGGGGGGTATTGTATAACCATTAAATATGTTAGGGAGAAAAACACCGAATATTTGCCCTCTCTGTCGACACGGCGCAACTGTGATTAGGTCGAAATGATCAATTGACCAAGGCTGAACTGGGGCTCTTGGAGAGTGCCCGGCTCACGACGCTATTAAGGTCTTGGAAAAGCGCTTGAAACAAGGTAACCGGTTGGACGCTGCTCGAACGAGGAGCGACGGATGATCATGCCCCCTCAGCGCGCAACAAAGATCTCGCCTGCGTCGCCCTCCTGGGGCTGCGCGATCCGCACCTTGCTCCAGACATCGTAATGGTCGTCGGTTGGGGTGGTTGGGCTCAGGATGCCCGGGGTGGAGTTGCTGCTGCCGCAGAGCGTGTCGCCACGGCTCATCGAGTCAAGGCTGGAACTGCTGCCGAGAGTCCACTCATCGCTGTCGCTGCTTCCCGGCCGGCGGGTGCTGAGCAAGCCTCGGCCTAGACCGTACTCCTCGTCGATGACGCGTGGTCGGTCGCCGAACTCGACGTACTCGTACTCCCAGCGCGTGGTCTTGTCGAGTTGCGGGCGGGGGAGGAACTTGGTGCGGGCGATGTAGTAGGCGGCCGCGGCGAAGATGCCGCCGCCGACGAGGTCGATGGCGTAGTGATGGTTGAGGTACATGGTGGACCACGAGATCCAGACGCCGTAGAAGATGAAGAAGGGTCGGAATCGCGGGAAGCAGTACTGCATGAAGAGCGCCTCCAGGATGGCGTCGGCCGCGTGAAGGCTGGGAAAGGCGCCAAACGGTAGTGGCGCGGTGGTAAAGCTGGTCGTGTACATGTCGACACCGAACAGCTCGTCAACGCGGCGTAGGCCTGCGGGAGACCCTTGCATGCCGTAATGCGCCGGCTCGAGGCCGTGAAGCTTCTCATACCAGGGCGGAGTGCAGGGGAAGATGAGCTGGATGGTGACGCCGAGCATCGACATGTAGCCGAAGGCGCGAGCGAAGACGGGAGTGGTACCCGGAGCGGCGAAGAGGAACATGAAGGCGCTGCAGATGGCGGGCAGCGCGAAGTGGCCGATGCCGTAGGGCAGCCATGCGAGGACATCGAGGACGGCGTGGGTATGCGCCGAAAGGATGTTGGAGAGGTTGGCTCCGTACAGGATGTTCTCGAGGGCGGGGAGCACCTTCACCCAAATGTGCGGCCGATATTCTGGGGCAATAAATCTGGAGGAGTCAGCGTCATCCCCCAGAGCTCCCGCTCAAAACTCGAAGCGGCCCGGCTATGCTCGGAACGTTCGCCCGAGAGGTAACCAGAAGCTTACCGGCTCGCAAAGAAATAGAGTAGGTATGTCCATATTGGCAACGAAGGCAGAAAGAACTGCTGGGTGATGGGCATCAGGAGCAGCAGCCCGAGCACAAGCAACACCCCGATCTTAACGAGGGGAGCCGGCGGCAGGATCGCCAGCGAAAAGAGAATGTACCCAAGAGTAACGAGGTGCTGCAGATCCCAGAGAGTCCACTTCCTCGTCCTGAGCGCCCTCAGCGACCTCTTGATGTCGAACGACGTCTGCAGGCGGGTGATGTCACCGGCGTGTTCTCGCCCCCTGGAAACCCGTAGGTGCAGGCGGAGCTTCCGGGCTGAGCGATACTTGTGCGGTATCGGATTGAGCTGCGCTAATGTGCTAGGCCACCGGAGGGGCAGCAGCTTTGGCTTCATGGCTGGCGCTTGGGCGAGCATGGCCGGGAACTCCTGTACGGCCTCCATGGCGGCGACGGCAAGAGGAGAGAAGACGAGAAGACGAGATTTGGATAATCGACGGTTGGGTGGTTATTATGGAGAGAATCCCGAGCGCCGTCCGACGGAACGCGGGCGATGGCCGTTCCGTGGCAGGAGGCGAAAGGGAGGAGTTGGAGGAAAGGCGGCGGGTTCGAGGGAGCTTCGGGGTTTCGGGGGCTCGCTATTGTCGCTGCAAATGCATACTTCCCAAGTCCGAGCCAAGCGCTGTTACAAGTGGCTGACCAGACGAGGGCTCGCTCAAAAAAGAAAGGAGCCGTGATGCTGGGAGCGCAAAGACAAAGATTTCTTTGTTTACCTCTTCGCTGGCGAGAATAAGCAACCCGGAACGCGAAACGGAATATGGCGGCGGCGGCGGCGCTGGTGAGGGCAGTTGCCGGTCGTTCGCCTGCGTGGCCAAGAAAGCGGGTAATCGTGCTCATGAAGGCGGGTACGGCGCGGGTGGGTGTCGACTTGCTTTCATATGCAGGCGCGAAGAAGAGTAAGCGACTTGGCGAACAAACGCCAAGATCCAATGTCTGTCTGTGCGGCCCCTGGGAAGAGGGAAGAGGGAAGAGCGGACATCATGGATTTTCCGACAAGTTGGAGCTGATGGATGGAACCGGTCGAGGAGTGGGTCACGCACTTCGGAGGATAGCCAGCAGAAAGAACCCCGACCAAGCTGCGAGTTCGGTCGCTATTAGAACAGTACTACATAACACCACGCTAATGGGCGGAAAAGTCGGCCGCTTGGCGCTGATACGCTTTACTAAGCCTCAGCCGTTTCGAAAACCCATCCTTCTGCCAAACGCATCATTTGTGTCGTTACCGTATCGCACTGCGCGAAATGCTCTCCGACGACACAGTCAATCGAGAGACCTACTCTCGGATTCGGAATCAAGCGTAACCCCACGCCGCCTCGCTTGACTCTGGTAAATGCACGATCGACACCTCCTCGCTTTGCATTGCACTACACTAACAAATCGGTAATGGGCGGTATCACTGGGGGTACAGTAGTGTACACTACTAGGTATCTGTACACTAATTAGCAACTCGACCATTGAGATCTTCGGCGGATTCGGCAAGGCGACTTGCGGAGCCGCTCCACCAACGGGAGCTCGGCATTGCGACGGCGCGCCCTGCTGTCGCGTGATGCTTTTCAATGTCGCATGGAGTTGTGCCGCTCCAGCATCACAAGACAGGCGTTGAAAATGCTTTAAAAAATGGTGAATGTCGACCACGCGACATCTCTGCACGGCCAGTTGCAGGATTGCTGCGCTGCTTGATGAGACCCGAAAGCCCCGGTTTTATGGTCGCTTTCTTCAGCGCATGCCTTCGGTCCCGTCAGTTTTGTTTTACATTACGCAAATTATCCAAGGACAAACCAAGGACAGAGCTCTTCGCCAAGCCCTGCAGGGAGCCCGCGCCCCACGCTGGCACGGGAACTACCCCTGCCTCCCCGCTCTCCAGGTCATTGCGCCAAAGGCAGACCTAGTGTACAGTAATCCGTACACCTAGTGTAGTTAGGTTTCAGCCAATGCCCGTTGGTTCGTGCCATCCCGAGGGCCAGTGCTTTCCGTCGCATATTTCGCATCGCGGCCTAACTGGTGGGCTGCCCCGTCGCCTAAATCCATCCGAGGCTGGCCATGAAGTGAAGTGTAGTTACACTTCATAGCCAACTGCTCGTGCACGGATCCCACTCAGCAATCTGCAGCGTAGAATGCCCAACCACCTCAACAAGGGTGTGGTGTTCATTCGCCTGCGCGGTTTCCGCGTATACATAGTAGACTCGGTTGATGGTCCGCTAGTTACATCGTAGTTGCGCTGTGCCTTGCTGCTGAGACGCTAGCCGACCTGGGAGTCAGGGGCGCCAAGAGGGACATGGATACCAATCACCGACTGCCTCATCTGCCTTATGCCGGGCGCTATCAACTCGATCCCGGCCGTGCCGACTAAGAATTTGAAGTCTTGATCCGTACTCGGAAAAGGCTCGTCAACTCACGTTTCCCCAACCCAAACCCACCTTTGAGGTTCGGTTTCGCAACGAGGATCCAGTTCGCTCTGCGAATGATCGACCGACGCTCTCTACACACTAGGTAAATATACAAGGTACGTATACTACTCCGTCATCTGTACACTACACAGTACGGACTACTTGGACTGCGCCCAAACTTTCGGTTTTCCGCATTTGTACTTCGTACAGAGCCTTGCGGTGGCGTTGACCGGTGGCGTTGATAACGAGGTGTCATCACATCTCACTTCCGCAGGTGACGGTAAATTTCAGGGCCGCCGCTAATTATTTCTGGCCAATCTCTTCTGGTGAAGTTGTTGACGAACCCTGTTGAGGGCTCAGGTACGGATACTCGGCGGTACGCGCAAATCCTTCTGTGGCCTTATTTTAGTTTTGGGATTGCAACATGGCTGCACTAATATATCCACTAAACACACAAGTCGCAGTGTGCCCACAATAGCCCCTGCGAGGTTCTACGGCGTGTGCCGCTGTGTCTTTCGTTGAGTGTGATAACTAATTAGCAGAGTACGTCCGTACTCCGCAGCACACAACTTCCGCGACATTATTCTGGGCCCAACCATTCGGTGATCGTCTGTTGATCACGGAGAATTCATCCGGATCTACTGAATCTACGGGATATACTATGTATGCACCTCTACCAACCATTGATCAAAAACAAATACTTTTCATGCGCATGAGTAATAACTAGGTAGGAAGTCCACATCGTGAAGCGTGCTGGCAGCCCAATCAACAAAGCCAAGCAGGCATCCCTCAAAGCATTGGTGGGTCTGTCCGCTAGTGCAAGGCCCAGACGTTGGGGATCGCGATGTATCCACGCAGAATCGACCATTAGGAATCCAGGACCGCGAAAAGTCTGTCTTCAATTTTTTTTTTTTTTTAGTTCAATTTTTTTCTTTTCTTTCTCTCTGTGGAGTACTCCGTACATAGTATTTTTTTCATGTTTCCTTTATCCTGGACCTACTAGTGTAGTAAGGTATTTACTTTGGCATGATCATTATGGTATGATCTCTATGCCTCATTCGTCCAGACCACATGAGGCACTCCTTAGGTAAGTAAGATCCTAGAGCCCAATTAATTTATCCGTACATCCACCTCTGCCGCAGATGTACGTTAGCGCTGAGTGGTATCAAAAGAGATCCGTCACAATACCCAAGCCTATCCTCCATCCTTTACCTCAATTACCGTGACCTCCTGACACAAAGATGCCCTTCCTGCTTGTACATACCTAAGACACCAAGCATTTCGTTGTCCGATGGCAACTGGAAAGAGCGAGTGTTCATTTCCGAGGCTTGCCTGGTCTGCCGGGTCTGCCGGAGTGCTTACGCCCCACATTGGAGGCCCCCCTCAGGGCCCTCCTTGCCCGATCGGATTTCGGGGTTTCGGTCAGGCGGCACGGACATTTGCTAGAGTCCGGTCTGGCGAGCTGCCCTGTCGGTCCAGGCACCTGTCATGCGAAACCTTGGTTCCGTGGTTCCGTTTTCCACAAGTACACTAGTTGACTTGGTGCTTACAAAGCAAGGTACACTATGAATCGCGAGTGAACCAAGTAATCTGGATAGGCCGGCTTTCCGGGTTTGATCGGTCAAAGGGCCCGGTATGCACCGACTCTGGGATCGGGTATTTGTATGTTTCTGTTACCCACGACCATTTGGTGATTACGTTTGGCATCGAATGATGAAGGACCAGAAGAGCCTTCCAAATTACGCTGCTGAGAAAGGGGAGCTGGGAGGCGCTTTCTCGTTCCTTTCATCACAGTTGGCCATTTCCAAAGACGACTAAATTATTCAAACGTCGGGGTAATATCCATGATGGATGGAAACCGTAAAATCGGAGGGAAAGCAGAGCTGGTCAAGTTTCCCCGTTGCAAGAGAGGCCTGGGAGATTGGTTGAATCTGTTTAACGTCTGACCCCCAACCCCATATTGGTCCCGCGGACCCTCCATTCTAAAGCTTAATCCCAACAGTTCGTGGACAATCATTGCATCTCAAAGATTCGATCGTCAAGAGGATGAAGAGATAAAGATGTACTCGTAATTCGTTATCGTGATAATATGCTTCAAAAGCGCCAAGCGAACAGGGCGAGATATCGCGACAAAAGAAGAAAACCGCCAACAACAGAGTCAAACTTAGACATAGATATTTTTTTTTCCTTTCCGCATGTCCGTAGTAGACTGAGGATAGGTAGGCAAAGAGGGGAAAAAGAGAAAACTCAAAGCCCCGATTCCAGATCGTGACCTTTCCACACTACCTTGTCGCGTCGCTCATAGGTATCTGATCAAGGAGGAAACAGCTCGCGTCGTCCACCGTCATGTCCTAACTCCAGCTTCGCTCCCGACGAACAAGAAACCAAAGGGCGGCACGAGCTCGTGCTTCCGGGAAGCATCACATCTTCCTGTCCGGCCTACCTCAGGAGGCTCGAACCGGATGATGTTCTAGCTGGATATTTTTTTTTTTTTTTT
>NW_027192575.1:298303-503454 GCF_042370625.1 Thermothelomyces heterothallicus | reverse complement strand
GGGGGGAGGCCTCGACATGAAAAAAACAGCAACAAAGTCTCTCCAAAAAAAAATAATACCCCCCCAAACCACTACGAGGTCCGTCACCGACGGCTCCCGCTACCGTTCCACAATCCTTTACTCGTCTCCACCACCCGGTTCGCCTCGTTCCCGGGGCGCAAGCTCGCCGGCACCGCATGCGCAGGTGGGAGATGGGCCCGACCTTCTGGCGCTTGTTGCCCCGCCTGTTGCGAATGCGGGGCGGGCGAATCGTCCATCCTGACGTCCCCGTCCCCCGTGCTGGCGTCCGCGCCCGTGGCCGACCCCTGTGATGCCTGCGCCGTCTGTGTGTCGTAGCCGCCGTCCTTGCTCTGGCCCTCCTGCGTCTGCCCGATCTCGATGCCGCTGTCGTGATTTCTCGGCTGGGCGTTCTCGTTCTGGCTGCTGTTCTGATCCCGGTTGTTTTCGTTGCTGTTGTTGGTGGTGTTGCCGTTACCACTGCTGGGCGGCGCTGCCCTCGCCGGCTCGCGGCTGCGCACGCCGTTCATGAACCCGGCGGCCTGGCCCTCGCGCAGCTTGTTGATGGCCCGGACGGTGTCGATCGCGGCGTGCAGGGTGCGGCGGGCGTTGAAGTTCTTCTTGACGGTGGGCAGCAGGTTGGTGCCCTTGTCGTCGCCTTCTCCCACGCGCGCCCAGCCGGCCACGAAGGGGTGCTGCAGCGCCTCGTGCGCCGTCATGCGCTTGGCCGGGTCGATTGTCAGGCACCGCCGGATGAAGTCCTTGGCGCTGTCCGACACCCCGCGCCAGTACTCGAGCGGCGTGAAGCTGTAGTCGGCGTTGAGGATCGCCTGCATCTCTTCGAAGTCCGAGTCCCGGTCGAAGGGCGTGTAGCCGCAGAGGAGGAAGTAGGTGATGACGCCCAGTGCCCAGAGGTCGACGGGCTTACCGTGGCCTATCTTCTTGAAGATCTCGGGAGCCATATAGCCTGGAGTGCCACAGGTGGTGGTGAGCACGTGGAACTGCTCCTCGTCCATGATGCGGCTCAGGCCGAAGTCGGCAATGAGAAGGTCGGCATTGTCCTCGGGCGTGCGGAAGAGAAGGTTCTCGGGCTTGAGGTCGCGGTGGACGATGCCGTGATCGTGCAAGTAGGCGACGGCAGACAGGACCGCGCGGATCAGGTCGGCGGCATCCGCCTCATAGTACGAGCCCTTGCGGCAGATGCGGTCGAAGAGCTCGCCGCCCAGGGCGAGGTCGGTGACGAGGTACAGGTTGTTCATGGTCTCGAAGTAGTCGACGAGAGTAAGGATATTCTGGTGGCCCATCGACACCTTCTTGAGCACCGCGATTTCGTTTCGCACCTGTCGAAGGAGCGCTGACTTAGCGAACGACAAGCAAGGTAGCCTTGTTTCGAAAAGATGGCAGACGTACCATGTGCTCCCTCCCGGCCATAAGCCGCTTGTTGATCACCTTGGCCGCATAGTATCGCCCCGTGTCGATGTGGATGCACTCCTTGACGACCGAGTACGACCCCGCGCCGAGCACCTTTCCGACCTTGTACCTGCAGGGCTGGATCTGCGGCTGCTGCCGCTCGCCAGCAGCTTGGGCTGCTACCGTACTCATGGTGGTCGCTGATATCGCTGTCTCACTCGGACCAGAGGACAGCTGCCGCGCTCTGGTCGCCCGGTCGCCGGTGTTTCCGATATGCTGTCGACAGGGTCCCGCTCCGGGGGGGATAATGGATTACCTTTCCGGAGTTTGCGTTGTTATGGACGTTCGCTGATGAACCTGTAAGCCGGTCGCTGATCAGAGGGTGATAAGCTTTCGTCGGCGCTAAAGTCAAAAGCTTCCGGGAAGGCGGTCAAGAAAACTTGCGAAATTGTCGGGCTTGTTGCGTGTTTGGACACCGACAAAGGGTCGAGCCGGTCGCTTTGACAGGGTCCGGAGCTGTCGTGCGGGGCACTCCGCAACGCAGCGAGGTCCGCGATACAAAAAGTCCCGCCCCTTCACGTTAACGTTATCGGTCAAGCACCGCTGAATCCAGAATTCTTTGCGCGGCACGGTCGAAGAACGCCGGCAAGAGCCACTCAAAACAGTTCAGAGAGGAGAAAAGACTTTTTCAATCCCAATCTTACCAAGTCGTCTTAGGTCGCAATTGTTAACTTTACATGTTGTTCATCAGCCGCACTTTGATTTGCGATATTGCGAGTTTTGCCCTCGCCTTGCAGCCAATCAGGGTGTGACTCTCCGCTTCAGGTATGTTCCGAATCCTGCCACAAGCCCATGGGGTCGCTCCGCCGGCGCCGACCGAATATGCCGCAGTAATATTCACTTAGGAGAGCCAGATGAGAAGGCCGTAGGCCTGGGTATCTTGTTTAGACAATGGCAGAAAGAAAGAAAAACAATCCTATATCTTACCAACGCATAGAATCGCTTCACTTCTTTTTCTCCCGCTTCGCCTTCTTGGACTTGAAATGCTCCCCCTTGTCACCTCCTTTCTCCTCGTGGCCATCCGTCTCCTCCACCTTGCGCTTCGCCTTCGTCTTGACACTCACCATCGGAGCGCCTTTCCCGCTCTTGGCCGCCTGTTGCACTCGTCTCTCCGCCTCTTCCCATGCCGCATCATCGCCCTCGATCTCATACCTGGTTCGCTAGGTTAGCGTTTGAACGAAATAGACGGACTAACAGGCAGGCTTCTTACTGGTCCAGCGGGAGAGAGTCAATGAGCTCCCTCTGCTTGGCTCGCAGCTCACTCAGCGCCTCGTCGCCTCCCTCTTCCAGCTCGTCCTCTAGTCTGGTTTCGAGAGGCGTGTACTTCGTGTCAATCACCTCGTCGTCGTGAATCCCTGTCGCGTTTTCTCGGCTCACGCCGACCTTGTTCGCATCCGGCATCTCGGCCTCGACGGCTCCGGCAACCAGCGAATTCAGGTGAGACGTGATCTTTCGCATGATCTTGATGAAAATAGCGAGAACCTGCGAAGCCGGCAGTGACAGCTCCTCGGCAACAGTCTCAACCTCTTTCCGCTGCATTCCGATGGCCAGGAGAATAGCCTGTTGCAGGCCACTCAACTTGGCGCTTGACTTCAACCTGCCGCTGAAGTACAGCTGAGCAATCGTGGGCATGAGGTCCAGAACTACATGGTAATCGAGCAACCCATTGGCGTAGGACTCCAGACGCTTGAGGTCAAATGGCGTAAAGAGCGCGTCTAGGTCGCTCTTGGTGATTTCAGTCGGTGTTGTGGACGGATCCAGCTGCGCGCCAGAACTGGCAGATTCCTCAATCGTCAAGGCAAGGATGGACGGGAACTCGCGGAACTTGTACGAGAGGAGAGACAGGAAACGACGATGGAAGTCATTCGCAAAGGCGCCGAGCCAGCTCGGGTCGTTCCCGTCTTGGAGAGGCCGAATCATGACGCACGTGTGTTCGCCCGTGAGTTCGTTGGCAGTTTGCCGCTGTTTCTTTGTCAGCCTCCAGCATCAGCCAGCCGGACGAAGCGAAAGTACTTACGAGGTAGACCGGGGCAAACGAGGCCCGCTTCCAAAATTTGTGCAGCGGCTGCGTTAAGCCGTAGCTTACACCCACGTAGTCGAGCTTCTCAGGTCGACGCTCCGCCAGCTTTGCGAAGAGCGGCGGCAGCTCGTTCATGTCCCGAACTTTGATCTCGTCAAACAGACTAGCCTGAGCAAGCTCAGCATCCGTGACCCTGGGAATCGACTGCGGCACTGTGCTGCTGCCTTCCTCCGAGAGGTCGGCGAATTTGCCCTCGTAGTAGTCAATCAGCAGTTGCAGCGCTTTTGAGCCGTACCCCATCGACATATAATCCGGATTCGTTGCTATCCGGACCACACGAGCACCTGACAGGGAGGCGAATTCGTCGTCTTGGAACTGCTGGCTCACCAGCCACGGAATCAGATCACCAGCAGGTTGCTGGCCTCTGCTCAAGCTCTTCAGGATGCTCTCCTTGCTGATCTTCCCTTCCAGGGACACTTGAATCACACACAGGGGTTCTGGCAGGCGACCTTCAACAATCGGGCCCGTGAGAACGAAAAGTTCGTGGGCTGGCGCATCGCTCATAAGCTGCAGGTCGTTCGGCGAGTTCTTGTAGTGGCTTGCAACGTAGAGCGCAACCATCTGCTGCAGAAACTTTTCAGACACCGGATGGAAGGAGAAGAGGGTGTCGCGGTTGACGTGTAGCAGCTCGCATTGCGAAGGGTCCGGGCACCCCTGCGTGCTGAGCTTGGATTTCGGCAGTGTGGCATCTAGGCAGAGAAGCATATTGAGCCATCTCTCCACCTTATCTCCCTGGGAATAACGGATGGGCTCAGAAAGCGTGATCTCCTTCAGCGACCGTCCGCCAACCGAAGTTGTCTCCTTGGTTGCCCGTCCGCTCGATCGATCGATCTCGACCGAGCCGCTGCCGTTGGGGTTGGCGCCCGCCCTGGATTGCTCCCTCAGCTGCTTGATGAGCTTCAACGACAGCGACCGGCCCGTCCCTTCGTAACCGCTGATTGTAGAGGCCATAAACACCAGGTACGGCCCCATGAGCTTCTTCACTAGGGGCAGCGGAATAGCCGCCGCTTCATCAATTACGACCAACTCGGCCTGTCCGAGCACATGGCTGTCCTGAGGCCGGATATACTGGATGGTCTGCCGATGGTTTCTGTGGATGTTGACTCGAACAATAGCCTTGTTGAAATCAGGATTGGTTGATTGGATGATGGAGTAATCGGCGTGGTCTTTGTAATCAAGCGCGTCAAAGCCCTTGAAGACGAATTCGAACAGTGTCTTCAAATTTTCGGGAGATGGCGAGGTGATGAAGATATTGCTGTATCCGTAGGCAACGGCGGCTGCAATGGCAACGCCCATAGCGGCAGATTTACCTCGGCCACGCGCTGCGGTCAGGGTAACCGTATTCCGGAGAGTCTTCTCGGCAATGGCATCCACAAACGTAAGCAAAGCCTTCGCCTGATCTGTCGTGCGGGCCAGCTTGACGAGCGACCCGATCGGTTGTGTGTCTTGGAGGGCCTCCTTCATCTTCTCTAGCTCCTGCGCCGCTGCACTCTTGGGTTCGTCCTCATCAGGTGGCGGGAGTGGCTTCACGCCCTTCCCGCCTGATATCGGGAGAACGTTGAGCTCGTCGTCGATCACCAAACAAGATTCGCAACTACCGAGGGACAAGATGAAGCGCTCATTGAACCTCGCTACAACGTCGTCGTGGGCCTCCGTTCGGTACCGTGAGTGGACGTCCATGGAAAGAGTGTAGAGCTGTTTCAGGCTGCTCATGCCCTTCAGCAAGAGCACTACTAGGCCTCCACCCTCGACTGTCTCGATGGTCCTGGCGAGAATATTGGGTGTTATAGCCTCGAAGTCTTGAAGAATGCACTACCCTTACAGTCAGCCGTCTCGGTTTCCGACTGTAGCCCCGGTAGCTGCATTTGAAACTAACCATGCCATATGTGTTGCCCAGAATCTTGTCGGTTTCCTTGTAGTAGACATATCGAATGTCGTGAAGCGAGATGAAGAGCTCGAACGGGTCTTCGGAATTGGGTTCGCGAATCCCGCGCTTGATTTCCTTCTTGATCTTGTTCTCGCGCTTCTTGCGGTGACTCGTGAAGCCGAGGAGTTTGTTCTTGTATGCCCATAGAACCGACTTGTTCTGCCTCACGTCCATGCTGGACATGATATAATACAGGTGGACAATGGCATCCTTGGAACGGTCGCCGACCACGACGAAGAAGCTGCGCTTCTTTTCCTGCAGGCCATTGCGGATGAGGGTCGGAATCCGCGAGTCTCTGCATCACACGGAATGTCAGCTTAGAAAACAAAGTCCGGTGCATTACTCTCGTTCGTATTTTGCTTACACTGTCTTTTGTGCCGGCATGGTCGCAACTGTTCGCAGACCTGCAATCTGAATACTGCGGACGGTTGCGATAGAGGGGCCCGAAAATTGCTGCGATAGTGATTCGGGTTCAATTATTTTTCTTAATTCTGCCGGGTGGTATGGCTTAATGGATCCACCGCTGGCACACCGCCTACACTAGTGTGGTACGTATGTCCGGAGGTACTCCGTAATCCGTAATCCGAGTTACGGGTTACATACTGCAGCACCCCCGTCGCATCAGTCATCAAAGCCTCTTCGGAATGCTTTCTTTGACTTTTGCATCTTCTTCGCCTTCACTCGGGCCTCGTTGGCGCTCTTCTTTCTACTTCACTCTCAGCACCTGAGAGCCGTGTATCTCACACTAGCGGGGTTACTTACAGTGCTTCGTATTTTTTGGCCGTCTCTGGGCTGCTCTCACCAGGCACTGTCTTGCGATACAACTCTTGGAGCTCCTCAAACAGTTTCCGGCGGTTTTCATCAGCATTCGCACTGCGGCTTCGATGGGTCTGAGCCTGTATCGTGAGGCAGTCACTGCGTCGAGAGTAATACTTAGATTCCCGAACCCCGGCATGCAGCAACTTTGGCAAGAAGCCGAGCAATTGGGGAACAGGCCATGTGGTTGTTGCCTTGGTTTCAGTCCTGGCAATTGGCGTCAATACGTCTCTACCGTGCTAGGATAGACTGCCTTGGTACAAACTTGTTTACATGCTGCCCACCAGGGCCACTAGATCGTGAAAAGGATGTGTTGCCCTCGGGCAGGCTGCTGAGCTGGAACGACTGGTGCCATTTCCTTGCCTCAGACAGTTGCTCCTGATCGAAGGTTGCATCAAGAGCTCGGTGGACAAATCGGTGAGAACCAGGGATGATGGTCCATGCGTTCCACGGCCACCTGCTCACCAAGTTAGCGGGCGGCTGGAGGACATGGTGAGCCAGCATCGTGTCCGTGGTTCGTCAGATTTGCGGATGGTGTCGCTGAAGCCACCAAAGAAACCTGGTTGCTCATCACTGAAATGCAATGCCGGATGCTGAATCATTTATTGAATACTCCGTACAGATTACATTGGATAACGTTAAAACACCGCTAAACTGAATCAGGCAAATAGCCGAGCAGCGTAGAGGCTCGCGCTTCCCATCTGCGGGGCGCGCAGAAGTCGAGAAATTTCGCCAGCCAAGCCGGCCTTGCATCCCCACATCGCGCATGAGCCGGCACTTCCATCATGACTGCCCGTAGACCTGCTCTCATTCTGATCTTTCAAAAAGTTTGGTCAGCCCTTTCCCGCTCCCACATCCACACATCGAATATTGCCGAGCAATAATATTATCAGCGGCCCTTTCAAACAAAAGTGTTTCGGCGCATTCTGGGCATCGTGCGCATTCCCTTTGGGCCGCTCAAAGGCCAGCAGCTGCCACGCTTTCTTCTCATCGCGATTCATCGCAAGGCTGCTTCCAGTCTTCCAGTCGGCAAAACAATATTCGCGGCATCTGTGCATCGCGCCTCTCGCCCGCGCATAGTGTGAATCGCCGCCCAGTTTTGTGTCTGCTGACCACGGAGGTTCATCCCCCCCTTCACCCATCACAACTTCCCGAGTGGACCGACTTCGTTCCACTCCAACAAAGGAGTCTGGCGCCTGCGTGTAGAGCCATCGGTCATCGCACTTGATGCCGGAGCAATCACCACAAGTAGTGGCTGCCGCCAACCTGAGCCCTATCTCTCCGATTCCCATTTCCAGCCAAACCGCCATCCCAGACTCAGTGGTCCCGGCCCTTCAAGACCAAGCAGCCACGATTGACGAAGCAGCTAAGCCTGCCACCTCCTTGCCTGTTCCTCACCACCCCCAACCAGTGACAATGGAGCCAAACCCGGGGCCCAGCGAAATCTCCGACACAATAGTGGTTGGTGGGGACTACTCTGGTGAGTCCCACGACGAGAGCGACGAGAGCATCGACTATGGCGAGGGCGAGGAGGGACAGGAACAGGAAAAGGTCGAACCAGAAGCGGCCAACGATGACTATGCCAAAACCTTTGATTCACCCACAGCTCAAGAGGATCTAAATGAGGCTGAAGAAGTTCAGCCAGATGTATCATTGGCCTCAGAATCCATGACTAGTCCGCCCGCGCCTGACCCTGCAGCTGTCCCTTCTGATCACCCGCCCACTCATTCGCCGGCCGTGTCCCGCATAAACGGCGAGGTTCAGTCCTCGGGAGACCCTTCGCCGTCCGAGCAAGCCAACAGCTCCGAAGTCCCCTCCGATCCCTCACCCACCGCGCCGAACACAATCCCATCCTCTGCGGCGCCTGCTTCAGCCACTGCCGCCGAGGAACCTGCCAAGGAATCCCCGACTGCCTCTGCTCCTGATGCAGCCCCGCCTACCGCTGCCCCCGCAGCTCCTGCGTCGACAGATGAAGATGATGCCGCCGCTGTTGACATTCAGAAGCTGGTAGACGACATCACTGCTAGAGCCGCCGCCACAGCTTCACCCCCTAGCGCGCCAGCGCAAGCCACCCCCGTTAGCACCCAAGCTCCTACGGCGTCCTTGCCCGTATCTCATCCTCCCTCACTGCCCCCCAAGCCTTCTCTTCCCAACCCGCCAGCCAACTTGCCCGCCATTCCCCCGGCACACTACTCGTTCCAGTCAAGAGGTCACAATGCTCCCCCAGCCCCAGCAATGCCGATGACTCTTGCCAGCTCTGGTGCGTCGCATGGCGCGCACGCTGCGAATGAAGGCGTTTCCTCCTTGCCCGCGCCGCCACCGGGCAGCTTTGGCGCCCCGCCTGCTCATCACTTGCCACATAGCGGAGATGCTTCTGGCAACTACCATGGCTCGTCTATTAAGCAGCTCTGGGAGCAGTTCCTAGCAGACGAAAAACGATACACATCGGAGGCCAAGTGGGAAAGGTTTCCGGAAGGCTCACGGATTTTTATTGGTGAGTCCACAATAGCCGCACCTTGCCATGGACCACTCGCTCACCACGGCTCAGGTAATCTATCCAGCGAGAGAGTCTCGAAGCGAGAGGTGTTTGATGTGTTCCACAGGTTCGGCCGGCTAGCGCAGATCTCGCTCAAGAGCGCCTACGGCTTCGTCCAGTATCACACGGTAGCCGAGGGGCAGGCCGCTATGCAGGGTGCCCAGGGCATCGAGCTCGGTGGCCGGAGGATACGTGAGTCATCATCTGCTCGTCGCTGGCCTCGCACCGTCGGTCTAACCGGTTGGCAGATCTCGAGGTCTCACGCACCCAGAAGAAGAAGGATGACAGGGATAGGTCGCCGGACCGCCGGGGTCCGCGAGGTTCTTACGGGAGCGAGCGCTTCGACACCGGCGATCGCGGCTGGAAGCGGGATGACTATCGGCCGGGGCGCTCCCCATCACCACGCCGGGGCGATCCTCGGAGCAGCCGAGACGGCCACTATTCTCGGGACCGTGAATTCGGCAGTTATCAGCGCCGTCGCTCGCGTTCGCCTGCGCGCTTCGGTCGGTACGGAGACGACTCGTACAGGCGCAGGAGCCCCAGCCCTCACCGACGAGCGCCGTCTGACGGCGACCGGTTCGACTTACCTCGACGCTTCGGTGCCGATGTCCCTGATGTGCAGATTCTCCTACTACAGGAGGTCTCGAGAGATTTTGTCGGCTGGGTCCAGGGAGCCTTCCATAACAAAGGGCTGAAGACCGACGTCATGTATCTCAATCCTCGATTCCCTCGGGAGACGGTGGTGCAACGGCAGGTGGTTGAAGGCGTGCATGCCATTGTCGATCTCGACTATGGGGCCCAGACAAAGGGCAAAATTCCCATCCAGGTTTTCATCCGATCCGGGGGTAGCAGCGTCCGTTTCGAGCTGTACCAGGATGTTGACCCGCCAATCGCCGCAGAACTAGTGATGAGAGAGAAATCGCAGTCCGCGGCACATCTCGGCCAACCACCGGCGCCGTATGCGCCCAACGGCTATGGTCACCCTCCGCCGGCACAAGCGCCTCCCGCCGGCTACCCGTATCCGTATCCTCAGCACGCCGTTCCTCCTGCGCAGCCTCCAGCAGCTCCAGCTCCCGACCTCGCCAGCGTAGTCAGCAACCTCGACAACTCGGCCCTTCAAGCTCTCTTGGCATCACTTCAGACCCCCCAGGCCGGCGCACCCCAGACAGCGTATCCAGGAGTGGCTCCCGCCGCACCCCAAACCCCTCAGATCGACGTGAACGCGTTGCTGAACAACCTCAGGAGCGCGGCCGCGGCACAGCCTGCACCACCACCGGCCAGCTACGGAACCGCGCCCGCTTACGGCGCACCGACGGCTCCTGGTAGCTACGGCGGCGTGGATCCAGCACAACAAGTCCAGACAATTATGGAGCAGCTGAAGCGAGCTGCGCACTAGGGACTACGTGATACCCGGAATGGCAGTCCGATGTCTCTAAAAGGTTTCTCTTGGGGATTGCCGGAAGTTCCATGATTCTGTGGGCACTGGCTCCTGCGATGACTTGTCGAAATAAAGAAGCCGGGATTCTCGGATTGTACGCGCAAAGAAGATAGAATTTAGCGATGTTTTCTGCTTCTTTGCTCTTTTTTCTTCTTCTTCTGCCGTCAACGAGAGCGGGCAGGCGCTCACATATGAGGGGAGGAGTGAAAGGGTTTGGCTGTCCGCAAAAGCATGTCGTCTTCTCGATTGACGCCCGAATCCGGGAAGCTGCCGATGTTTGGAGTTTGAATGGTTGTCATAGTCGTTCGGTCAAATTTGTTCGGCTTATGCCGCAGTTTCTTTTCCAGCAAACCAAGCTGAGACATGAGCTATTCGGAACCGTTGAGGTCCAGGTGGCGGTCAGGTCCGCGGATTCCGGGTGCACGACCGTCGGCGACTTGTCAAAGTAGGACATAATCAGTGCCATGTCCGCCCTCGAAGCTGTGTCCATTCCATTGAGGAGAGAAAAGGATGGAACCGGGCTCTTGGAGCTCATGCTCGCTCCTTGATGCCCATGCAAACATAGTTTACACCAAACTCGTCGTTAGGTCGGATTGTTAGAGATGGGTCTGCTTGGACTCACAGAGGGGACAGGAGCGAATGAAGTTTCCAACATGCTCTTTTTTTTTTTTTTTTTTTTTTTTTTTTCCTTTGGACCGTCACTTCTGATCCGGATCCTCAAACGGGAGCCGCACTCCGGCGGTGAGAGGGAACAAGAACTTGTCTGATGGGCATTTCACTTCTGGGCCATCAACGGGTGGCCTTTTCGGCTGGCTTGCTTGCGAGACTACATACAAGGGGCGATGCTGCTGCTGCCACACAAATGAGCAGAAATACATGTCTCTAGCGGCAGTGGATTATCATGCCCTGTGACGGCGAGACGGAACCGCTGCATCAAAACCGCGCCCACATCTAGTGCCCTACGGCTCTATCTCGGAACTCGCGGAGTGAATTTCATTTACCCTCCTTTCCCCCCACCCCCCCCCCCCCCCCTTTTTTTCGAGTCACGATCATTCGGGCTCTCTCCATGTTGGCCCCATCAAACATTTTTTTTTTTTTTTTTTTTTTGGGCCGAATCACAGCTCATCGCCGTCGATGCCCCCTTCGACCCCGCGCCCCTCTCGTCCCGTGCTCCCGACGACGAACCAGTCCTTCACGATGGCCGTACCGTCTACCACCGTCTTCCAGACCTCGGTCTCGCAGGACTCGGGCTTGAGCACGTAACACCTCGGCTCCACCATGTCGGGCGCCGCGTTCTCGACCGCCCAGGCGTCCCGCAGCCCGGCGGTGACGAAGTCGTCCCCGGCCCGCACCCTCCCCGTCGGCAGGTCCAGCCCGGCCATGGCCCGCCGGAAGATCTCGTACGCGGCCTCGGGCTGGTACGAGGGCACCTCGTGGCCGGCCTGGAACACCCGCGTGAAGCTGAACCGGCCCGCCTGTCTCGTCAGCCCTTTCACCACTACTACCTCCTCCTCCTCCTCCTCCTCCTCCTCCCGGCCTCCGGTGTCGCCGCCGCCGCCGTCGCCGTCGCCGTCGCCCTTGCCGGAGACGACGACCAGGGGCGCATACCCGGCCGCCGCGAAGACGTCGCGCCGAGACCAGGGCACGGCGAGGCTGACCTTCTCGCCGCCGGCCCAGTTGCACGACGCGTCGCGGTCGCCGTAGACGAGGTGGACCTTGACGGCGCCGCCGCGGTCGAGGTCGAGGTCGAGCAGGCCGGCGAGGGCGTCGAGCTGGCCGCCGCGGAGGGGGTCGAAGGTGGCGTCGAAGGCGCGGCTGACGGGGAGCGAGACGGCCGTGTGGTTGACGGGGACGCCGAGGGCGGCCTGGACGTCGCGGCGGGCCAGGAAGCCGTGCGGGTGCGGGGGCGGGAAGGGGTCGGCGCGCGGGTGGGCGAGGTCGAAGCGGGCGCGGCCCGACAGGCGCGGGAAGGCGGCCGAGAGGACGTCGTCCAGGACCGACCGGACGGCCTCGCACCGGGCCGTCGTCGTCGCGTTGGGCGCCCGCGGCGACGACGGCGACGACGACGACGACGCGAGCGACTCGGTGCACGCCAGCATCTGCTCGCGCCAGCCCGACGGCCGCGTCCAGTTGTGCTTGAGGGCCGCATGGAAGGTGTCGTTGTAGAACTGGATGCCGTAGCTCTGGCGTTGGGAGAGGAAAGTTAATAGGGCGGCTCTTATATATATATATACATTCTTTACCCCTTTTTTCTTGTTTCCTTTCCCGATCCTTTCTCTTTCTTTTTCTTTTCTTCTCTTCTCTTCTCTTTTCTTTTCTTTTTCTCTTCGTTCGTTCGTTCCCTTTTCTCTCCACCGAGAAAGCTGAAGGAGCGGATACTTACATTATTGTAAGGGTAGTCGATCAGGCCCTCGGCGAGGATGGGCCAGTCGACGGCGCCGTTGATGATGCCGAGCGTGTCGAGATGCAGGTAGCGCCCCTCGAGCTGGCCGTCGGCGATGCGCTCGTTCTGCCGCTGGAAGAAGCGGAAGAATGCCGGGCCGTACGTGCCGCCGTAGCTCTCGGCCCAGAGGCTGATCCTGCCGTCGTCGGACCGGTAGTGCGGGAACTCGAACAGCCAGGTCTGCAGGAAGTGCCACATGGCGTGGGCCGAGAGCTCCGTCGAGTTGGCGGTCTGGGACGCCTTCTGGCTCCCCACGGTGCCGATCCGGAAGGTGTTGTTGGTCCGGGGGATGTCGCCGTCGGTGAAGTTGGTGGGCGTGATGATAGGCTCGGAAGGGTCGTCGACGTCGAGCTGGACGGTCACGTTGGTGAGCACGTCGTACGAGAAGCCGGTCTGGACGGGCTGGTCAATGTACAGCATGTTGGCCTCGTTGTTCCAGCTCCAGCGGTTGAGGTAGGTCGTCTTGGAGTCGGGCCCGACAAAGCAGGGGCCGTTCTCTTCCAGCAGGCCCATCATGGACGAGCCCCCGGGTCCGCCGTTGAGCCAGATGGCCAGGGGGGCATTGGCCGGATCCTTGCGGGCTTCAAAGAACCAGAAGAAGCTGGGGCTTGTCAATCAAATGCCGCCCTTTTTACTTTTTTTTTTTTGTTTTTTTTTTTTTTTTTTTTGGGGGGGGGGGGGGGGGGGGGGGAGGAGGAAGGGGAGAGACTTGGCCATACTGACGTGTTGATGGGGTAGTCCTGGTCTGCCCCCTCGATCAGGTTGGGCGGGAGGTGGACGTATCCCGAGTACGACTTGACTCCTGGCGTAGTCTCGCAAATGCCGGGCTTGTCATTGTCAGCTTCGGGTTCATGGGCCTAAGAGAGTGCAGGGGACACGAGTAAACCGACCTCCTTGAACGAGATGCTGACGTTTTTATAGAACTTGGACTCTATCACAGTGATGCCCTCCCTCTTTGGCGGGAACTGTGCGTGAGCGCCAAACCCGAGAGCGAGGGCGAGCAACGTGCTGCCCTTCATCGTCATGACCGTGACTCGGGCTCGAGCATCTGAGACCCGGCCTTGTTTCTTTCTTTCTTTCTCTTTTCTTTTTCTTTTTCTTTTTCTTTTCTTTCTTTTTTTCCCTTTTCTGTTTTCCCCGCAAACGGCAGAGTGTTGGACCTCTAAATCCTCAGTGATGAAGAGTCGAAGCAACTTGCTGACGACTCGAAACGCGTCAGACGACTGCCGAGAACAGTAGCCGTTGCGCGAGGATTGACCCAAGTAGACTAGCTGGCCGATTACCTGCCTATTCCGGAAACCCGTTGCTACCTCACCATTCGAAGCTGTTCCTCCAACACATTCTGGTGATGTCTCGCACGCCGAGTCGCGAGTACTTCACGCAGGGCGTGCTGCTGCATCGCTGTCAGGGCCGCTACAAAAAGTGCAGGCAAGTCTATTTTCTATATGTCTTTCCGGCCTGCACGAGTCCTGGTGTGTATGTGCGTACCGCAGCCCCGAGATACCGTGATGCACGATATGTTCAGTACATGCAGTACGGAATCACATCCAGTACGTGCACGGGAGGGCGGGAGGTTCCTCTCACTCTCCCCTCCCCTCCTTCAGAACGCCACTATCTATTTCCGTATATTCCCCCCAAATCCCGTACATGCGATCCATGGTAGCACACACACCAGAAGAACAAAAAAGTATGTACACGCATCGCTCCGGCCGTCATCGGTACCGGATTCAAGCGACATCCTCCTCCCTTTTCGCCTCCTGCCACTCGCTATCCTTCAGCAACAACAGCCTCCGGACCGCCCGCTCCCTCCCCTCCCCCCCCAGCCTCGTCGCGTCGGTCAGGCGCAGCCACCTGGCCAGCGCCTCCCTCAGCTCGGCCTCCCCGCGCCCCAGCACGTCGATGCCGCGGTCGGCGCACGCCAGCCTGACCTCGTCCCCCACCAGCGCGGCGGCGCCGCCGGCCCGGATCAGCAAGGCGTCGTCGACGGCCAGGAAGCGCAGCCGGCGCAGGACGCGCGGGCGCAGCACGAACGCGGGCGTCCACGGCCGCACCGGCAGCCCCAGGACCTTGGCCATGACCTCGACGGGCACTTCCGCTTCTTCTTCTTCTCCTCCCCCCCTCCCGCTCTTGCTGCTGCTCTCCGCCACCGCCACCGCCGCCATCCGGCGAGCCGCCTCGGCCCTGCCCTCGGCCCGGCGGGACTCGGCGCTCCGCAGCAGGCCCTCGACCTGGCGCGGGATGCGGCAGGCGAGGGGCACGGCGCGGGGCAGCGCGAGCACGGCGAGGGGCGTCAGCTCGCCGCACACGAGCAGGATCAGCGCGAACAGCGGCAGCCGGCGGATGTCGTGCCGCCAGCGCAGGCGCAGGTGCAGGTGCGCCCGGGTGCCCGGCAGCGGAGGCCGGCGATGATCGGCGCCGACCTCGCCCGGTGTCGGGCTCTGCGGATCATCGGGCGAGGCGGGAGACGGAGGAGAACAGGAGGAGGAGGAGGAAGGGGAAGAGGAGGAGGAGGAGGAAGGGGAAGAGGAGGAGGAGGAGGAAGGGGAAGAGGAAGAGGAAGACGGGTAGAGGAGGCGGGTGTTGGTGAAGACGACGTGGCGGAGGGCGGTCCTGTAGAACTTGAGGTAGGCTACGCCCGTCGCGTAGAGGTAGGAGAGGCCCGGGCGGGAGAAAAGAGGGGGCGCCGGGTCGGGCTTGCTGGGGAGATGGAGGGGCGGCGGGCGGGTGGTGGGAGGAGGGTTCGCGGCCGCGGCCGAGGGGGCGAGCACGTCATGATGCGGGGCGGGGACGGTGATGCCGGCGGTGGGGATCGTCGTCTTCGCCGTCTTCGCCGTCGTCGTCGTCGTCGTCGACGTCGATGTTGCTTGAGCGGCTACCGTTGCGGCGCCCGGATCGTGTTGGCGTCGATGCTGCTCGGGCGAAGTCGAGGTGTGGTTGCGTCGGCGCTGGCACTGTCGCGGGGTCGCTACGACGAGATCCTTGGGGTAGCAGCAAGTCGGGGCGAGAGCGCACGACGGGGCACGCGGTTTCGACGGCGGCGAGGCATTGGCGCGCAATGCGTTGCTGAGAAGGGCGCCGCGCCGCATTGGGTCGGTCGTGGTCCGGAGGCAGCGGCAATTCGAAGGGGATGGCCGGGAGTGCGAAGGGTTGTGGAATAAAAAGGCATTGGTTCAATCTCGAATATAAATGCCAAGTAACTTTCGTTGCATCAATGAATTAGCTCCGTACTAGTACTGTAGCACTTGTTGTGGTAGGCCCACAGCAGCAGCGTGTAGCGCGCATCACATCACTAAAGCTGGGGGCCAAGCTTGCTAACCTGAAACAGCAACGACGGTACGGAACTATACATACATACGGATTACGGATTACATATACGTTATACCTTAAGTAGTAGCGGCGCCACTTGTGCGGTGCTTGGCAAGACCTTTCTTTCACTAATGCAAGTTCTTGTATTTCATGTTCCTGCAGGATAACCTAGTTCACTTCAATTAAAATCCACCGTTTCTCTCCTTTTCTATTTCTTGGTCAGATCCGTGTGTATACGCCATGACCGCCCTTCCTCCCCTGCGACGCCCACGAGGAAAAGCCCCCCAAGAACTCCAAAAGAGAGAGAGAGTTATCTCCAGAATACCCAGATCACAATTAACCCCCCCCACCCCCTTCCCCCTCCCCAAAAGGAAAAACTACGATTGAAAAAAAAAAAAAAAAAAAAGAAAAAGAAAAGAAAAGAAATCAAGATACAACACTGAGATAACCTCCGGGAACGCCAGGCAGAACTATACGTACAGCTGTTGGTGAATATCGCGCATGTGCGCGCACACGCGGCGCAGCCGCTCGAAGCGGGCGACCAGGCCGGGCTGGCAGTAGACGGCCATGGTGTCCTCCCAGAGCAGCTTCTCGGCGTCGCGGCCGAGGCTGTCGGCGATCCAGCCCGGGTCGCCCCAGAGGCGCACGTACCGGCCCTCCTCGTCCGTCTCGACCAGGCCCGACCCCGGGTCGAGCACGCGCGTGAAGTCCGGGTTGACGCCGTTGTGGTGGAAGAACATGACGTGCTCGCGCCGGCGGCGCTCGCTGCCCCCGCCCCCCTTCTCCTTCTGCCTCTCCTTCTGCCTCTCCAGCGCCGGCGTCAGGTCGCCAAACGTGTCGAGCGCCGTCGTGTCGGTGAGGAACGCGTCCTCGTCCAGCTCCTCCTCCTCCTCCTCCTCTTCCTCGTTCTTCTTCTTCTTCTTTTTCCCCTCCACCTTCTTCTCCCTGGTGACCGTCATGGTCGCCGAGCCGGTGCCGGTGCCGGTGCCGGTGCCGCCGTCTGGGGAGAGCTCCTGCTGCCGTCCGTCGGTCCCAGTGGCGGTTCCGTTTCCGTTTCCGTTTCCGTTCTTCCTCCGCCGAGCCTCCTCCCCCTCCCCCTCCAGGACGGCCGTGAAGGCGCGATAGTCGGCCATGGGGTCCTGCTGCATCATGAACATGCCCCTCCACGCCTGCTTCGCGGACCGCCCGTGCACGAAGGGCAGCTCCTTGACGTCGTAGTAGCCCTTCCGGACGCCGACGCCGGGGCGCATCCACGCCGTCGGCGGCCGGTACGCGCCCTTCTTGCGCAGCGCCGACAGCACCAGCGCGGCCTGCAGGAAGCTCTCCCGGTCGCCCTCGCCGGCGCCGCGCTGGCTGAAGATCGGGTAGTAGTGGTCCGGCCCGTTGTAGTTGTAGTAGGCCGCGAGGAGGAGGGTGTCGGCGTGGCGGGCCTTGTCGTACGCCATCATGCCGCTCTCGGGGCTGGTGCGCGCGGCGACGGGCGGGACGTCGAGGTCGCCGGCGATGCGGTAGAAGAGCGGCGACGTGTTGGTCACCCAGAAGTCGGGCCAGGTGACGAGGCCGGCCGACGCGAACGGCTCGGACCCGCGGTCGAAGATGGCGTCCGGGCTGCGCACGGGCAGGCAGTCGGCGTCGAGGAAGAGCACGTTCTGGAACGAGGACCCGACGATGGAGACCACCTTCCACTGGAACCGCACCAGCTCCGGCACCGGGCCGCGCACGCCGCCCCAGGTGTCCTCGAGCGACACGCACCGGGCGTCGAAGCGGGGCATCGTCTCGGCGCACAGCCGATCGACCCAGGGGGACGACGAGTCGAGGAAGATCTGGATGGGCAGGCGGGAGCCGGCCCGGCGCGCCATCAGGACCAGCGAGACGGCCTGGCCGAAGGTGGCGACGCCCGTCGTGGTCACGATGCCGGTCGTGTCGGCCTCGTACGGGAGGTGGCTGGCGAACTCGGCGAGCTGGTCGACGAAGGCGGCGTGCGACGCCCGGAACCGGGCCACGTCGTCCTCGCTCAGCTCGATCAGGTCCGGCCGCGTCGCGTTGGTTCCGGGCGCCCAGTTGATGCTCGGCCCCGGGTCGCCCATCCTGACCGGCCCCGCCGTTACGCGCGTGCTCTCGAGGCGGCCAAAGAACTCGGCCCACCAGCCGCCCGCATCATCATGGCGGCCGTCGCCGTCCTCGTCGTCGTTGTTGTGGTGTTGGTGGTGCTGATGGTGGTGCTGATGGCGGCCGAAAATTCTCGTCGGGGCGTAGAAGTCGTCCTTCAGGCCGAAGAAACGATAGGCGAGGGAGGCGGAAACGAGCAGCACCAGGAGGAGGCCGGCGACGGCAAACTTCGCTTTGGATCCGCGGAGAAACAAGATCCTCAGCGCGAGATGGCGGAGGAACGCCAGGCTTCCTTGAGAGCTTGGGGCACGCATCATCAGCATGTCGGCCGTCGCTGATCGCTCAGTGTTGCGAGAGTTGGTCGCAAACGCCGCGGCCGCGCGCTGTTTCGACGTGATCTTCTCGCTGCTGTTGGCCTTTCGTGTTTGCGGGTTATGAGGCATGACAGGAATGGGAGACCAGATGGATCGTGAGATACGGCGACCTTGGGCTATACTACACTACGATACAACACTAATTTGCTGCGCCTCGGCGCAAACCTCTGGTGGGTTCCTTGGGCAAACTCGTTTCCGTCTGATCCGCCGCGGGCAAGGCAAACAGGGCATGCGCGCGCGGGCGCGCGCGAAACGGGTCTTAGAGCGAAGAAGGGCAAAAGAGATGATCAAAAGAAAGATATTGGCCTTTGTATTGATTTGCGAACCGGCAACTGGTACATTGAGCAAGCAAGAGCAAAAGCAGGCAAGTCCACACCTTCCATTTCGAGAAAATAGATTCGAGATTCGCATGAATCACCTCGGCTGTTTTGAACTTCTCAGCTCGCCCAATCGTCGGATGGGACGGAAGCAGGTGTTAGAGGGTTGCCTGGGGAGAGTCCACGGAATAAAAAAAAAAAAAAAAAGATAACTACGGTGTAGACCCCAGACGCCCGATGGCGCCATGGCCGGGCTCGTCCACCGCTGTAGTGTAATCTTGACGTTGAGATGTCTCAAAAAGTACGGACCGTACTCCGTAGTAAGCTTACCATACCCTTGCTGCGCCCCACACCCCCGGCCCTCGCGGACTGCTCGCCCGTAACAGACCAACAGAGTTGGTTAGTTGGCGATAAAGCTGTTGGCTTGTTGGTGATAAGAGCGGTCTGTACATACGTGGCGGGCGCTTACGACAAGTAGGGTAGTATTGCCAGTTTTGGTGTGAACGGTCTACGGATACAATGGCCAGATTTGTGGGCGCGTCACCAGTACGGAGGTAACTACTCTAGCAGTAACGTTAGTGGAGAGGTGGTTTGTGTAATATACCCCGCCCATTGACACAAACCTCGTGTTGCCAATCGCTAGGCCAAGAAAAGAGCATTGCCCAATCAGAGTCATGGAAGGAACCCGATAGGGTAGGGCGGTCCGCGCCGTCGTAGTCGTAAATCCGTATGTACTGATTGTCAAAGTGTGACTCGTATTGCGGACAACGCGATTGGAGTCCTGTTACGGATTACCCTGCCTCCGTGCTTTACTGCTGGGGCCTGGCCAAAGGGGCAATATTGCGTAATCCGTACTTGGAGAGGCCTGTCCCGACGCTCCCGTGTAGCTTCGGTGACGGCCGTGATATTGCTGCAAACCCTGGGAATAACATGCATTGATAACGGAAGGAATGGAGGAGTCATTCGGCCGTTCAATTCCCGCTCGGGCAGAAAAATAACGCAACACGCCCAACATCTCCCCAATCCGGGCTCGCAAAGATGTAGCACATCGCCAGGGATGCAAAAGATTGAGAAGTAACTAGTTGTCGGATGCATGAACATCTTGACTCTCGGCTGTGGCCGTATACGGGTATGCGCGCCGCACGCTGCTTGTATGTACAACGCAGTGATGACAACTTGGTCCTTGAAGTAGCAAAGCCAAGGCCGGGCCGTGTCCGCGGTACTTGACTTGCGCAGATTAAAAAAGAAAGAAAAGTGGGAGAAAGAAAAGAAAAGAAAAGCGAATCCAACAATTTCAACGCAGATATTCTCCGTGTTGCTCCATTACAGAGCAGCCTGCACCTTCCCCGCCCACTCCTCGTTCACGGTCTGGTAATCCTCCGGCCCGTACGGGCTGAGCACCTCGGCGAGCACGCCCCCCTTCCGGTACGTCTCGAGCCCCAGGTCGCGCAGCAGCAGATCAAAGTACGGCACCGCATCGAAGATGAAGCTCGGCGCGCGGCTGCTGCCCCAGTCCACGGGGTACCGCCACCGCCCGAACCGGTTGTGCAGCAGCGCCTCGCGGCGAAGAGCCTCGAGATCGTCCCCGCCGCCGTCGCCGCCGTCGCCGTTCAGACCGGCGGCCGGGCCCGCAAGCGGCAACAAGCCCCGAAAGTACGCGCCGACCCAGAGACCCTGTAGGTGCGCCGTGATGACGTTGCTAAAGTTGGACACCATCCCGACGAAGGCCACGTCGCGAGTGCGCAGGAAGCGCGCCGACGGCGGCACCATGAAGCGGTGCAGCACGAAGGGGGCCGGCGGCCTGCACGGCGTCGCCGCCTCGGCCGTCCCGACGCCCGCCCGCTCCCTCAGCGGCGTGTACGCCCGGTTCCAGACCGGCTGCTTCCGGAGCCGGGGGAAGCGCTCCAGGATCTGCGAGTCGGCCTGCTGGATCGCGCCCTGCTGACACGCGAGGTCGTCTGTCACTCCGGGGGCGCTGTTGCCGTTGCTGTTGTCATGGCCGTCCGGGATGTGCGGCAGGCCGAGCTCCTTGTCGATGCCCTCGGGGAGAAACCGGATGGGAGGGACTTGTTTCCAGCCCGTGTTGACGAGCAACGCGTCGGCTGCCAGCTGGACGCCGTCCGAGAGGTGCACCTTTCCAGGGCTGAGACGGGTGATTTCGCTGATGTGGACGCGGATCTTGCCGTCCCTGACCAGCTGGAAGAAGTCGGTCTCGTAGTTGAGGATGCTGAAGCTGGTTCCCGCAAACATGGCGTCGAGCCAAGGCTTGAGCTTGGCCGTCTCGGGGTGCGAGTCGAATCGGTTCAGCGACTTGACGTCGCCGCCGAGGATGCTCCAGAAGATGTCGACAACCTTCCGGCCGAGCGTGGTGCCGTGCAGAAAGTTGCGGATCCGGACGTAGCCGTCTGCGCTGCCCCAGATGCAGGGACTGAACCAGGTGAGGGCACGTATGTCTGGGAGACGGAAAACCGGATTAGCGCTAATGCTCGGATTTGAGGGCCCCCGGGGGGGTGGGGGGAGGGGAGAGATCGTACTGGCAAGTTTCTCGATCCATCGCTTCAGCGGCGTCACGTACGGCGGCGACATCCAACAGGGCCCGCGGCCGGATGCTGTGCGAAGCAAGTCAGTCAGCTCCTGCGCCGCTCCCCTCCCAGCCGGCGCTGCTGGACTTACACCGGATGACCATGTGCGTCTCCACGCCGGCAGTTGCGTAGGCATAAGCGGCGTCCCAGGCAAACTTGGTGCCGCCAAGCACCACGGCCGACTTGGCGGTCTTCAACGTGTCGCGGTTTTGCTGGAAGTGCTTGCCGTGGAACACGCGACCGCCGAAGGTCTCCTGCCCGTCGAAATGCGGGAGGAAGGCCTCCGAAGTCAACCCCGTGGCGACAATGAGCCGGCGCGCCTTGACACGCGTCTGTTGCTGTCCCTGGTCGTCGTCGCCCGTGCCCGTGGAGGCGACGGTCAAAATCCAACCTCCTCCGGCCTCGTCCACGTGCTCGGCCGACAGGACCCTCGTGCGCAACCGAATATGGTCGGCGATGCCGAACTCGGCTGCATATGCCTTGAGGTACTCGTGGATGACCTCCCCGGGAATATGGCTGCCGACAGGGACTTTGAACCTGGCGGTACTCATGGGAAAGTCGGGATATTCGTAAGTCCCCAAAAGGTTGTTGCTCCTGAGGCCCGGATACAGGCGCTCCGCGGCCCAAGTGCCGCCCAGCGTGGACTGCCCGTCAAACACCACCAGCGAACTCCCCGGGTTGGTGAAGCGGTATTGCTTGGCCGCGCCCAGCCCGTACCATCCTTCCGCAGACCGTGGTCAGCGTCGTTCAAAAGTAGTTTGCGGCGGTTCGCGATGTTCGCGATGTTCGCGATACCACCGGGCAAGTTGTCAGCATGGAGTAATCAGCTCACCGGCACCCACAACAACGCAATCGAAGGTCTCCATCGCGCCTTAAGCCCAAGAGTCGCGTCTCGGGCTTCCAGGCCTCGGGAGTCGGAGAGGTTTCCGTGCCCTTCAACGGATAACCCCGCTCACCGTCGGGGGTTCGCGATTTGCCCACGAACTGTCTCATAACATGTACCGCAGCAGGCTGCGCATTCCCTGCCAGGTGCTGCTGCTGCGATTGGCGCTCGAGCGAGTGCGACGCTGAGCTTCCACCCATGTCCGGCGACTCCCTTCCGGTGCTATCTGTGCTCCGGGTGTCATAGCCGGGGTTAGGAAGTGTGGACCATCGTTAGAAAGGGAAAAAGGGAAAACGCGCGAGGCTTTCCAGTGATTATCTCGATTCTCGCAACCGTAGACATTTTGGAGTCGGTCGCTCATTCTGAAGTAACGGGGGCTCCGTCTAACTCAGGTTGCTACCTTGTGAAATAAGGAAGGAAGGCGACCATCAAAATAAAGATAACAACATTCGCGATGATATCGTTCCGCCCGATTCGGAACCTGGTCTGTTGGAAGAACAATTATAGAGTATGACATGCGTACACAGTAGTGTTCTGGTTCCGTAATGTGTACTAGTGTACTAGTATGTACTACGGAACTTCCTCTTACCGTGGCTGGAGATGGATTGTGGGCCGCCCTCGGGCACTGCATGTACTACTAACTGGGCTTTTAGATGGTTAAGCCCCACTGGCCTAGTGTGGACAGCCTTTGGTACTGTGCAGTACTACGTACCTACCAAGTAAGGATTCATCTCATCCTCAACAATCCACCAACCAACCCCGCGAACAAAATGGCTCCCCCAGTAGCAGTCCTGACGGACAAGGCGCCCAAGCCGATCCCGCAGCTTTCTCAGGCGGTCAAGTACAACGGCATGGTCTACTGCTCTGGCTCGCTCGGAGTCGACCCAAAGACGTCGAAATTCGTCGAGGGTAGCGTCAAAGACCGAACGGTGTGTGCTGCCATGCGTTCGCTCGACCCCGCGCTCGAGTCCATCTGCCGAGCTGACCGGATGCGTGGGTGACTAGCGCCAAGCACTCAAGAACCTCTCCGCCGTCCTCGAGGCGGCGGGGAGCAGTCTGAAGAACGTGGTCAAGGTGAACGTCTTCCTGACCGACATGAGCAACTTTACGGCCATGAATGAGGTTTACGACGAGTTCTTCGTGTGGGAGCCGAAGCCGGTAAGATGCTTCCATCCTTCCGCGGACCTGGCGCCTAGGTTTCGGGCCGAGCTAACCGGACTTGGCGTGGAAGTGCCGCACTTGCGTGGCTGTCCACCAACTTCCCTTCAACAGCGATGTCGAGATTGAGTGCACCGCCTTCGAGTCCGTCAAGGCGCGGCTGTGAGTGGGGGGAGAGCAGACGGCGGAGTCGATTTGACAAACCCGGCCTGCTGGCAGTTCGATCCTAGGTGCGCGAATGTACCGTACTGTAGTTATGTATTTTCATACATACGTTCACCGGCAACCCTTCTAAGGGGGAAAAAAAAACCAGAAGAACTTTGGAGACCAATACGAAGTAAATAAGATACAATGCAGATAAATAAGCAGGAACGCATGTGCATACCTTCGCGAGGAGATCGTAGGTCCTGTCGGGCGGTTTATTTCTGACAACAGAAAACCGTCATTAACTGCAGAACGTGCAGGTTTCTTTCGTATTCCGTACAGTAGTTCTAAGGAGTAATGTCGCTGCAGAAGGCTACCTGATACCGTAACCAGCGCCCCAATTAATCTTCGCAGCCGCCCTCACCCCCCTTTTGTTTCGCGCATCCGGTGGCCTGGCCCACCGGCCCCCGATTCAATCCCCCACCACACACTTCGGGGCTGTAGTGTACTTGTAGTGTATGTATGTATGTACTCCGTACAGTTACATACACGACGCTCCGTACATTCATTTACTTGTATGTACGCTTCAGTCCCCATGAATCAGGGAGCTAGGCACCGACCCTAACGCGCCCTGGGAAGTCGCTAAGCCTTTTGCTTCCCTTTTCTTCCCTTTCTTATCAATCCAGGCTGCTTCACGGGGATTACTGGCGGCGCAACATGGCTTGGCTCAACTATCATTTTATCGACCTGTCCCCGGACGAGAAACAGGTCCGCCGCCAGACTCTCAACAAATACGCGCTCTACTCCCAGGCTTCGGCGCTGATTCCCGTTGTCGTTATCCTGCTATCTAGATTGGCCCAGCGGGCGTTGAGCTCCGGGTCATCTAACAAGCAGTATGCGGCTGTGCCTAGTTCTCCGGTCCAAAAGCAACAGCGGACAAGCAGCGCGGGGACATGGACCTCTCGAGCCAGGAGGGTGCAGTGGTGGTTGAACGAGGATGTTGTGATGTCCGGGATAGTCTTAGGTCAACGCGATCGTATGTGCTACGCCTTTCGAGTGCCGGGCCCATTCCCCTCTCCGCTACGTGAAGGCTAGGCCTGGTGCCGGTTCCATGAGACTAACGTGCAAATAGAATGGCTCATTGGACTTCTCTGGATGGCCTGGCTCCTACTTCTTTGTGTGCAGGAAACCGGAGAGGGTAAGATGATGGACCGGCCTGCCCTTGGACAGTACGATGATTAAGACACGCCTTGGCTGACCTCTTCAGATTACCTGCACCTGACCAAAAGATTCGGCGCCATTGCCGTCTCGCAGTGGCCCCTCCAGTATCTCTTGGCGCTCAAGTCCTTCAACCCGGTCGCCTACCTCCTCCGATCCTCTCACGAGCAAGTCAACCGTTGGCACAGGGTCATGGCGAGGGCCACCACCACGCTGTTGTGTCTTCATGCTGCCCTGTACTTGAACTTCTTCGTCCAGACTGGCCGTCTTCACCGCCTGGGCGATCCTGTGGTTCTCTCCGGCGTCATGGCCTTCGGTGGCTTACTCCTACTCGTCTCAGCAGCCCTCCGGCCCGTCCGTCGTTTTTCATACCGGCTATTCTTTATCATCCACGTAATTGCCGGAATCGTTGTGCCACTCCAGCTCCTGATCCACGCTGCCCCGGCTAGGATGTTCCTGTTTGAGGCCCTCGCGGTCTTCTTCCTCGACCTAGCTTCTCGAAAGCTCGACACCGTGACGGGATACGCAACAGTGGAATCCATATCGGGCACCAATCTTGTCAGAATCTCGACCACTGTTCCTCGCTCCAAAGTCAGCCGCTATCGCGCGCGTCCCGGTTCCCACATCTACCTAAGCATCCCGGCTGCAGCTCGCAAGGCGATGGGCGCCGCCTCTGCGTCACGTCTCCTCTATGAATTTCTCTTCAACCCCTTCACGGTGGCTTCCGTGGACGAGAAGGACGGCGAGGTGACTCTGGTTGCGCGCCATTGCGGTGGGCCAATGACTACAGCTTTGAGGCGGCTCGCGCGAGCAACGAAACCGAGGAATACCGACAGAAGCACAGACGAGGACAAGGTGCTGCTGTCGATCGAAGGCCCTTACGGGGCTGCTGGCCGCCTTTCTCAGTTATGTGCAGATTTTGACCGGGTTCTGCTTGTTGCCGGCGGCATCGGAGCAACCTTCACTCTCCCGCTATACCGCGCCATACTCGAGGATAACCCGGCTGCGAAGGTAGAGATGGTGTGGGCGATCCGCAGCGCGGGCGATGCCACCTGGGCCGCGACGGGGAAGGAAGCCCAGGCTCTCATCAAGGACGACAATATCCACCTCTTCATCACCGGCAAGACCTCTGCCGCGGAGGGAGCCGAGGCTCCGAGGCAAACAACCGCCATTAGCCGCACCAATGGGGAAGCGGACGGCGAGGTAGAAATGATTGCCATGTACAGCGATGGTCGCCGCGGGCGGTACGCGTCCCAAAACAACAGAAAGCGTCCTGACCTCCAGAAGATCGTCGACAACCTATTCAAACATGGCCAGGATGAGCGCGTGGCGGTGCTAGTGTGCGGCCCCGACGACATGGCCAGGGAGCTGAGGGCGCACCTTGGCGTCTGGGTCAAGAAGGGACGGTCAATCTGGTATCATAAGGAGGGTTTTGGCTTCTAGAGAGCGTAAACGTAGTCATACATCCCCTACCACCCTACCATGGGGAGCGTCCAACCAAGGTCGCCTGATATCCATGCAAGCGGCTTCATACTATCATACCCGCTGTTCCCCATACATGGCTATGCCCAGCACGCAAACACCGCTTTCCCAGATCCCAGCCAACCCAAAGCCGAGAAAAAAAAAGATATAAGGAAAAAAAAGGAGTGATATGATATTGCGGGAACGCCAATGAGACATTGCAGGCCTCCATCCTTACATTCTGCGCAGGCGCAGCAGCCCCATGATTGTTGTAGCCTTGTTGGGAATCAGTCGGAGCGCTTTTTGGCACCAGCATTGTCTTCCCCCGTCTCGGCATTCTTCCCGGACGCCGGCGCAGAGACACCAACATCGCCCGTGTCGTCCTCGTCCCAGGCATCGACGGCATTCTCGTCCCAATTGTCGACTTCCTCCTCCAGGGTCGTAGCCCGTTGTCCGCCGCCCGCGCCGGCAGCACCGCTCATTGTAATCACACCCTCCTCATGCTCCCCGGAGGCGCCCCCAATCCCCGGACCCTCGCCCAGCTCCAGGTCCTCCGCCCCTCCGGCTTCCCCAGATGGCACGGCCGCATATTTCCTCCGCCTCTTCCGCTCCAGCATTCGCTTGTGGTACCACGAGCACAGGCCCAGCCCGGCCAGCGAGCCCACCAGGTTGGCGACAATGTCAAGGAGGTCGAACGAGCGGCCGTTGGGCAGCACGGCCTGGATGAACTCGGAGCCGATGCCGAGCCCGGCGGTGCACACGACCAGCGTCAGGTGCGCGGTGCGCCGCCGGGTCGTGTCGACGACCCAGTAGAAGACGATCGTGAGGACGAAGAAGGTAAGCAGGTGCAGCACCTTGTCATTGATCGGGAGGGTCGTCTCGTCGAGCTGCAGCGATGAGAGGCCCGCGTAGCCGGCGAGGAGGATGAGGAGGACGAAGACGCCTGCGTGTGCGAGGTCAGGTAAAGGTAAAGTCGGTTGTCGGGTGGGATGGGATGCGGGCATGCCGAGCGTCCTCGACTCGAGTGTTCAAGGGCGCAGAGACGCACCTGCAAAAGGTAGCCGTATCCTCATGGCGTGAGTGACGTGCTTGCTAGGTTTCGGTTCGGTGATCGAGTGGAAATGACCAGCATGCAAATCGGCTCTAGACGTCACAGATGCCTTGCCGTCATTGTCATTGATTCTGTTTCTCCGGAAGTACGCAACTGCAGAAGTGGGCGACGAATGTTTCACGATCGGTTTGGGGTGATGCAGCGAGGTGCTTCCTCACAAGGCTGCCACTGCCAGCGGGAGCTCCAGCCCCACCTGCAAACAGCAGAGACCTTACTTGGTGCAACTAAACCGTAGCTGGGGGGGGGGGGGGGGGGGTACGGAGTACCCAGGCACGCCAGGCTTGTAGCAACACCCGCGTGGCAGCTGATCTGGGGCGGCCTGGGGCAGAAGTGGGGCCACTCTGAACTTCCGTCAGCCTAGCCCGATTTCTCTCTCTCTCAACCCTTGCTCTGGTCAGCACCGCATCAATGTGTAAGCCAACCTTCAGTCCTTTGTTGAACGCTTCAACGGATGATCGATTATGGGAATACGGGGCAAGTACAGTCATCGATCTTTGAATTGATGCAGCTGGTTACTGTACTCGGTTTATTGGCATTTACGCATCAGAGGAACTGCAGCACCTTGCTCGAAGCATATCACGTGACTTCATCATCTGCCTCGCCCGCGCAAGAGTACAAGCACCGACTGTCAAGGTGCACCGCTCAAACGTCCAATTGGGCGACAAGGTTATCAAAAGTGCTGTTAAGAAGCAAAATTACGCATCAGAAGACGTCACGACCAGTATTCAGCCCGGAGGGAACTCGCTGTGAGCAAGGCGACAAAGGGTAACAGCCTCCTATCCAGTACCTCTAAGTTACGCAGCATCAGCAAAAGGAGCCCCCCCCACCCCTTGTCCAGAAACGGCAGAAGCCTGCTTCCGAAGTCGACTTCACGTCCAACTCCCCCCAAAAATCGGCCATCACAAAATCCATCGGCACGCAACCACGACATCGCCGATTGTCTGCAAACTTGGCCGATCACCCCTCTCGACGACGCGCTTTCTGCCCATGTGACTCTGACGCCCTGGATTGCCCCGGTGCCGGCTGACTACGAGCGCGTTCCCGGCGCATGGCGACCGAGCGACGAACCCCCTTCTAGCCATTCCGGACCCGGAAAAAAATGTCCATGACCAACGGCCAGCCCGCCTGGCACACGCCGAACTCCAGCCAGGCCAACGGCAGCAGGATGCCCAATGGCGTTGTGGACGATGGCCCGACGCAGACGCCGAGCGACAACCCACTCGCGCTGATGCCTGAGGCATCGGACCCCGACGACGACCATCGACGCGCTCACTTTGCGAATCTCTTTCGACGCGCCGAAGAGAGGCTCGCGCTCCTGTTTGGCGACAATGGCGAGTACAACACGGCCGCTCTCGAGGCCCTCAAGCGGCCCCCCACTCCGCCCGGCCCCCTGCTGCCGCCGCCGGCGACAGACCACACTCCGGCCCAGGAGCCGCCGCGCAAGAAGGCGAAGCGCGTCATCGACGAGGACGACTACGGCGACGACGACGAGGACGAAGACGAGCCAAAAGAGAGCGGCCCCAAACCGGAGACCGTACAGTCCAAACACGCCAATGACGACGGCGCCAAGACGCTGCTGTCCCCGGCCAAGTCTGGCACGCCGGTCCCCTCCAGTCCGTCGCCCGGGAAGCAAGGCGACAAGACTCGCCAAGATGGATCGCGCATGCAGGCAAAGTCCTCCGAGGATGCGCGCAAGGAATTGGAGGAGGCGCGCAATGCGACCGAGCTGGCTGCCAAGCAGAGTTTCCACACGCTCATCTACACGCTCGAGAACGACCGGACGGCCATGCTTGAGCAGCAACAGCTCGAAGAGTCCGAAAAGCAGCTGCAGGCAGAGATGGACAAGTCGAACAACAACAATACGAGCCAGCCGGGTCAGAACCACGGCTCGCTCAGTAACACAAACCTCGGCGCCTCGAGTCTCACGTTGAAACACCTTATAGCGCGGATAGACATGAAGCGCGATCAAGTGCGCGCGTCCGACGCCGAGCTCCGGTCGCTCATGAACGAGGTCCGCAAGAACAGGAGCAAGTGGGCTAGCGAGGAGAACGTCGGGCAGGAGGAACTCTACGAGGCGCTCGAGAAGGTGCTCAGCGAGCTCAAGGCGCATACTGAGTATTCTACCCCGTTCCTGAACAGGGTGAACAAGAGGGATGCACCCGACTACTACAATTGTGAGTTGCCTGCATAGCTCTCGTCCGCCCCGAACCCTCATCTGACAGCCGCCGCAGTCATCAAACAGCCCATGGACCTCGGCACCATGACCAAGAAGCTCAAAGGTCTGCAATACAAGTCCAAGGCCGAGTTCGTCTACGATTTGAACCTCATCTGGGACAATTGCCTCAAGTACAACCAGGATATGGGCCACCCACTCCGCCGCATGGCCAATGGCATGCGCAAGGAGGCGGAGAAGCTCATCCCCCTGATTCCGGACATCGTAATCCGGCCAAGAGCAGAGGTAGAGGCGGAGGAGCGCCGCAAACAGAACGGCGGCGAGGATGACGCGGGCGACGATAGCGACGACGAGCCGATAATGTCTTCGCGGGGCCGCAAGGCCGGCACAAAAGGGGCCAACAAGTCCCGAAAAGCCCCATCCGATCAGAAAGAGGGTAAAGAGGGGACCCCAAACGTGGAGCAGAAGCCGCTGCTGCAGGTTAACGGCATCCTCGCCAAAGCCCAGCGGGAAGGTTCCGAGGTGGACAGCAGCACCGGCTTGGGTACGCCACCGATCGGCGGCTCTCTGACGCCCAGCGGTGCCAATGGCCAGTCCGGTGTCAGCAATGCTGATGCCATGGACATCGACGGCCCATCGTTGGATGGTATGGCCCTCGGTCAAGCACTGGGAGAGGCGGCCGAACAAGTCTACGAGGACGAAGCGTACAAGATTTGGAAGCAGGTGACGAAGAAGGACCGAGCCTTGATTGCCAAGGAGCGCTACCAGCTGTTTGCCGGCAACAAGCTCAACCCGGACGAGCCCGCCCTCCTGAGGAGCAAGGCCGGGATGCGTCGCTTCCTCAAATCGCGAAGGGAAGCCGAAGCCCTCGGTATCATCCACGGCTCTCATCTCGACGCTTCGGCCACGGGCTCTAGCGACGGGGCCAAGGCCCCGGAGACGCTCGCCGAGGGCATGGAAGAGGAAGGCGAACGAACAGTCCCCTCGTACTACGAACCGCAAACCATCATCCCAGATATCGACCCAAAGCTCCAATGGGTGGAGGACGGCGAAGGGCAGGTCATCAATCATTTTGAGGACATGCTCCGACTGATCCCTCCCGGCCACTTCACCGCCCCGGAGAGCCGCCTCACAAACAAAATCGATGCCAATATACGGCAAATGCAAGAAACCCGCAAACTCTGCTCCAAGATCGGGGTCATCAAACAGATGCAGATCCAGACTCACGTAAGCTGTCGTCCTCCCCGCGGCTTAACGTTCCAGCAGTTACTAACAACAAAGTAGGTGTATACTAACCAATTTCCGAAATACAACCCGGAGCCATTCGTCGAGGCCGACATCGAGCCCAGCTTCATCGCAGGTGAAGGCCCCGTCATGGCGCCCGAAACCTGCAGGTCAGCGATGCAGCGCTCCGTGGCTAAGATCTTTTACCATGCCGGATTCGAGGAGCTGCAGCCGTCAGCACTCGACACGATAACAGACATAGCCGGCGACTATTTCCAGAAGCTCGTACGCACTTTCAACGTGTACCGAGAGGTGGAGAAGAAGCCGGCCACCGGAGTCTATGCGGAACGAGGCGCGCGCACCCAGCCGCGCTTCACGCCCGAGGAGGTGATTTTGCACACGCTTAACGAGAATGGGCACGATCTCGACTCGCTCGAGAGCTATGCTCGTGACGAGGTTGACCGGCTCGGCAACAAGCTCGGCCAGATTCATGAGCGCATGAAGGCCCACCTTGCCGACCTCCTCCGTCCGGCCCTCACCGACGCCGGCCCCGACGGCTCTGGCGCCTTCAATGATGGCAGCGAGCAGTTTATTGGCGGCGACTTTGCAGAGGAACTCGGCGAGGATTTCTTCGGCTTCAAGGCGCTCGGTCTCGACAAGGACCTCGGTCTGGAGACGCTCTCGGTGCCTCTGCATCTCCTCCAGTCACGAGTCCGCAGCCAGTACCAGATGCAGACTCAGACCGTCGGCGGCACCACTGCCGCAGACCTTTTCGATGCCCTGCCGCCGCTTGAACCCGTCACGCGCGAGTCGATTGAGAACGAAATCGGTCTGGTGCGCAACTTCTTCCTCGCCAAGCTGCATGCCAATAACAACGCGCCGCTGGTCGAGGACGAGGACCTCCCTCCTAAGCAGCGCCGCGCCCGTCCACGCCTCGGCGCCACGGGCAAAATCGTCTCACCGCAGAAGCGCAGCCCGAAGGAGCAGCTTGCGCTTGCCAAGAAGAAGAAGAAGCTCGAGTCCGGGTCCGCGCAGGTGACCGATGGCGCCAACGCTGCCGGTGCCAATGCCGCGGGCAACAAAGCGGGAAGCGTTTCACCCGAGAAGAAGAAGACGACGACGCTTAACGATGCCAAAACCGGACCTGCCCCCCCTCTTCCTCTTCCTCCCAGCTCTTCCCAGTCGAGTGCGCCAGGAGGTTTGGCGGTGCCGATGCAGAGGCAGGACACGAACACCACGGACGGCGGGGCGAGCCAGGCGACGGACAAGGATGAGGCGGGAGCGACAGGCATGATGAGCCCGGAGAGCCTGGAGCAGCGGTAAGAAGTCCGTTGCTTCTCATCTTTTCCACGAGGGCAAGTGGGGGGATGGATGGAACCTTGAGCTCTAGTACCCTGGACAAAGGGCGAGACGGAGACAAGAGTCGTCGAGCCTAGGCACCGGGCTAGGAAGTGGAAGTGGGAGCTCGATATTAATTTAAAGATGGAAGTTGGTTTCTTGTATTCCCCCCCCCACCCCCTTTCTCTCTTTTCTTCCTCTTTTACCCGTTCTCCTCCTCCTTTTCTTGTACGTCCGAGTGCGTTTGGGTGTCATGACTCTTTTAAGGTTCCGGGGCGGGGTTTGGGTCTGGGCCGGGTTCTCGGATGGATATGAACTCTTAGGTTCGCAGTATTAAATGCGGTTTCCGGCGCTCATCATTAGCTGCTCTCTTCCTTCGTTCGTTCCCGTTCATCCGTTAGATGGCAAACGGAACGATCTCATCTACCAATCCCAGAGGCTGGACCGGACGTTGGGGCAAACTACGACTACAGCAGTAGCAGGGTTATTGCAAGCATCATCACTTTGCGCTTTGGGGGATGGTTCGTTCTTCTTGTCTTTTTTCTCTCCTTTCGAGATGCCCTTTTCGTGTACATATTATATATATATATACAATATTTTCCGCTGGTCATTGATGGATATGTTCATACATCGAGTAAATGGGTATGTTGCGTGGATCGATACATATTGGTTGGCCCGTCGTTCAAACTCTTGACGGTTGGGAAATACTCCCAGCCCAACATCATTCCGTCACAACCCTGCAGGGCCGAGTGTTGAGTCAAGCCGGAGATTACTCCGTAATAAGGAGGCGAAATGTCGCTCAGTGCGGCATACTAACGTCACCGCAGCATCAGACGAAAAAATTCAGTTGCAAAACAGGCATATTGAATTTCGGGTATAGCCGAACCGCGTTGAAGCAGCCTCCGAACAAAGCATAACCTAGGTATAACCAGACTCCCCTCCGCCCGGTACCGAAACTGGTAAGTTGATGACCATGACACCCATGATGCAAACGCCCTGATGAAATGACTTGCAAGATGAGTGATTTTTTTCCGATTCCCGTTTTGCTTCTTTCCCATGGACCCATGAATCGTTGAGATCGCCGTCCCAGTGCACCACCTTTTCTAGATGCAGAACCTTTTTTTTAAAAAACACCAGAAAACTATGGACAGCCCAGTTGGCCCGTGCAAATGTTGAACAATTGTAAGCATGAAGGGTAGCACCACATGTGCCGTGGAATCGAACCCCTGGCGGTACAACCTGTTAATTTTGTTGGCTTAGATGCCAGCATCCATTCTCCAGCCCTCAACGGGGAGGGGGAAGGTGAGACTCCATTCGGAAATCTCCTTCTTGAGCTCGTTGATGCGGGCAACTTCGCCGCTAGCAACCTTGAGCTTGAAATCCTTGAGTTTGTTGGCCTCCTTTGGCAGGGAAGCCTGGACTTCCTTGCAAATCTTGATGCTCTCGTCGATGTACTGCGCGACGCGCTCAAAGTCGGCCTCACCAAAGCCGCGGCTAGTCATGGCCGGAGTGCCGATACGGAGACCGCCCGGAGTGAGGGCGCTCTTATCGCCGGGGACGCTGTTCTTATTGCAGGCGATGTTGATCTGCTCGAGGACAGCCTCGACACGTGCACCGTCGAGCTGGAATGGGCGGAGGTCGAGGAGCACCATGTGCGAGTCGGTGCCATCGGACACGAGCTTGTGGCCAAGCTCCTTGAACTTGTTCTCCAAAGCCTTGGCATTAGAGACAACCTTTCTCTGGTACTCCTTGAACTCAGGGCTAGCAGCCTGCTTGAGCGCGACAGCCAGTGCGGTGATGGTGTGGTTGTGAGGGCCACCCTGGTGGCCGGGGAAAACGGAAAAGTTGATCTTGTCCTCCAGGTCATAGAGAGTCTCCTTGCCAGTCTTGGGATCGACGGAACGGACACCCTTGCGGAAGAAGATCATGGCACCCCGGGGCCCGCGGAGCGACTTGTGCGTGGTGGTGGTCACAACATCGGCGTAATCGAAGGGGGAAGGGATAACGCCAGCGGCGACCAAGCCGGAGATGTGAGCGATGTCGACGACCAGATAGGCGCCGACCGAATCAGCAATCTTGCGCATACGGGCGTAGTCGATGAGGCGGCAGTAGGCCGAAGTACCGGCAACAAGAATCTTGGGACGGAAAAGCTGCGCATTCTTCTCGAGGGTGTCATAGTCGATGATGCCGGTCTCCAGGTCGACACGGTAGGGCATGGTCTCAAAGTAAGTCGAGACGGCAGAGATCCTGCGAGGAAGGGCTGATTAACAACCGCGTCAATGGTGTGATTGACTCTGTGGCTTGCTTACTTCCGCTGGGGAGTCTGATAGCCGTGGCTCAGATGGCCACCGTGGGGCAAGTCCAGACCCATCAGCCTACCATGAGGAGGCATGATGGCCTGGTAGACTTGAAGGTTGGCAGGGCTGCCGCTCAAGCACTGGACGTTGACGCCCCACTTCGCGCCATCGAGGTTGAAGGCCTCAAGGGCACGCTTTTGGCAGAGAAGCTCAATTTGGTCAATGTGCTGGTTACCGCCATAGTAACGAGCGCCCGGATAGCCCTCGGAGTACTTGTTGGACATAGGGGAGCCCAGGGCATCGAAAACAGCGCGAGAAGTGACGTTCTCGGAGGCGATAAGGATGATTGACTCGCGTTGCCGCTGGATCTCATTTTTCTGGACGAATCGTTAATTGCGAGCTAGACATGTTGGCAAAGAGAAGACATTGCTTACCATGATTTCGGCAACCTCGGGGTCGGACTCAAGAAGCGACTTCTCGAGCATCTACAGGCGGTGAGTCAGTCAACGGTAAAATTCGGCGAGATAAAAGAATCAGCAACGAACCTGCTTGTGCGACTCGGACAGCGCGTATGTCGCGCTCTTGGCGTTGCTGGCAGCCATTGTAATTGATCTGGAGGTGTGCAACGAAGATAGGGGACGTTCTAGAATGGTCAGAAGGAGACTCGGGAAGAATGGAGAGTTCTCAGGGACGGAAGATCTGACAGGTGCTGAGCCAAGCTGCTTTTGTGCGGGGGGCGGGAGCCCCCGAGTCGGAGACTTGGAGGGGCATCGGAGCAAGCAAGAAAATTCAGGACCCCGCAGTTTTTTTCCTTGACAGCATCAATTGCGGAGCGTTCAGCGAAAGGCCGCGCCCGACGAAACCCGAACCGGCAACCGAGCGCGATGCCAAGGCAGATTATATATGAGCTTATCGGGAAGATCATGCAACTACCCGGCTCAGATTGCAGCGATCTCGGTCGATTTCGTAACATAGCAACGGATTAATGGCCGAACGCATGTACTACATATTCTGCATATACTGGAGTGGTTCTGCGCTTCCATTCCAATTCAGGCTTTCCGGCCAGCGCTGTGATGCGAACGAACGATTGTCTTTGGGCCACAGTAGTTAGAGAATCTTTCCTTCTACAACAATTATTGGTTTCCCATCTCTAGTTCATTTACTACTTTGGTTTGTAACTCCTCCTTTTCTATTACCTATCTTGTCATTCTCTCATTGCCAATTTGAAGCTGGAGTCGCCGTGAGTGAATCCAGGCTTTGAGTTTGATGTGAGAATTCGTACTCTGTACTGCATCGGAACTTCAATAAATGAAAGTAAAAACGTTAAGAGGAGTTATTGAAGGTAAACAATGGGCCGTGATTCATATTCTGAACCATTTAGACAAACTGGAAATAAGGGACGTCCACAATGTGGTCCTTCTGGAGATTTGAATTGCCTAGTGCTCATTCCTACAAGCAGACGAGAGCAAGTTGAGCTTATGTAAGTATTAGCTTGACATGGGATGAGAGAGCGAGATCACGTGCAAGAACGACATGGCGCAGCGCCCCACTAATTGCCCCGAGCGTCGCTGGCCCAGACTAGCCTCGCGCTGGCTTTTTGGAACCAACTCTGGCAACCGCAGTCTCCGTCTCTCCTCTGCACTCTGACGCCTTGTCGCTGCAGCGAGCAAATGGCCATCGGATGCCGCAAACCGAATTAATTTTCGGTTGTATTCGAACCTGGGCATTGTCTAGTCATCGCGTGCAACCGTTTTGTAACAATTTTTTCTCCACCATCCGGGCCAACCGCCGTCGTCAAAACTTTTTGAAGTTGCAAGGGACGGTCCCACGCAGCAGCGTCCTCCCTTTCGACGACGCGAATCGCGACAGACCCAGCCAAAACCACCGCGCCAAAACCCCATCCCACTTCGCACCTCCCACCTCCCGGGGTCCGACCTCGACGGCCCATTCCGCATCCCCCGCCAGCCATGGCCTCACCCGCTGTCGCCGTGGCCCAGGTCAACGGCGTCTCCCCATTGTCGCGTTCAGACTCTCCCGGTTCAATCAATTCATCCACGAAGCGGAAGCGCGAATCAACCGACGATAATGAGGCCGACCTCAACCGCGGCGACCCGCCTAAGCAGCCCGTCAATGGCGTGCACGCTTCTGAGGGTCGCAAATCCCTTGTCCGTGATTTCTACAGGGTTTTGGAAAGGTATGCGCCGCGTCGCTGTCGACCATTCTGCTGCATCGGATGTCCAACTGCACACGCTGCTACCTACTCTTTTCCTGCCGTTTCTGTACTGACTTCATCCACCCTAGACACGACACGAGCAACCCATCGCTTCTCAAGCGCCCTCTTCCAGATTCACTTCCCGATGGCGAACCGTCCTCGAAGCGAGCGAAGTCAGAAGACGGCACACCCATCAGCATCTCGGACAAGGTGACACAGGACGTATATGAAGTGCTGGATGACTTGGTCGCCGACGTCGTTCACACTGCAGATGCACAGGTCAAGGAGCTCGAGACTGCAGGCACGCCGGGAGATGCAGACGTGCTCGCTAAAACGATCGCATTAAAGACCAAGGCGCTCGAGCTCTACAGACAGGAACTAGCATACCCCAACGTGCCGCGGCCGATTCCCGGGAAACAGACTTTCGGACGCCAAGCGCCGGCCACAAGTGGCCTGGTCCTCACAGCAATAGGAGCTGCGCCAACAGCGAGACCGCTTTTTACCAGCCTTCAGCGCGATGCAGCTAAACCTTTGGCGGAAGCGGCTCTACCCCCGGGGGTTACCGCTACCAAGGTTCTGTCTGAAGCAAATCTGTCGGGCGACAAGAACGGTCGCGTCCCTACGCTGGGAGAATTGTTTCCTTCCCCCCGAAACCTGCCTCCGCTCCAGCCACCAAAGGCGCCCAAAACGGCCACGAAAAGCAATGTACTGACTTTCTACCACCCCGAGCTAGCGGAGAAGTCCAAGTTCCGGTCTGGCAGTTACTTCTCTTCAAGCATCTCCGTGGGTCACTGGCTGGATTATAGCAATGCCACACCAACAACACATGCCAAAACAAAACAAAGAGAGCGGGCGCAGAGCCTGGCAGGCATCAAGCCCTCCACGACCGAACTAGAAATTTCCGAGCTGGAGACCCTCTTTCGGGGGGCTTTCTCCTCTTTTGCCCCTTGCAAAGACGACACAGGCGCCATTGTCCCCTCGGGTCAGCTCAGCCGCATCTGGTGGCAGCGCGTAGGCCGGCGAAACTTTGCGAAGATTGTCGATGCGGAGGAGCCAGAGGAGGAGAGTGAGAACGGCACAGCGGCTGACTCGGCTGTGGCTGTGGAAATTGATGAGGAGCGCGTGAAGGAGGCCATCGAGAACTGGGATGAGACTGCAATTGACCCGAGCCTTGACCATGTGTTGGGCAAGAAATCCGAGCAAGAAAAAGAGGTGGATGACCTTCTCGAGGAGGTCTCCGATTTGATCGAGACACTTGCCTCTTATCAACGCAACCGCAACCTCACCTTGCCAACCAGTCAAGACCGTTACTCAGCTGATCCGGTCAATGGAGACATGCTTCGGAACGGTAACCTCTCTCATCAGCCAAGCGAGGAGGAAATGGCAACCTACGAGGCGCTCAAGGCTCAGTTGGCCTTGATCATACAAAACCTGCCGCCATACGCGGTCGCCCGCCTCAACTCGGATAAGCTCGGGGAGTTGGCCGTGAGCACCAAGCTCGAGATTCGCTCCGACGAGTATCGTGGCGTTATGGAGGAGGATGAGCCGACGCGGCTTGCCCGGTTGGCCGCGCAGGCCGCGACGTCCAACCAACGTCAAACGCACAGGACGCCGAGCGTTTCTGGGCCCTATGCTAATCATCAGTATCAAACACAATTCACGCCATCGGTCCGCCCCGTTGGGACCACGCAGCACTTCCCGCAGACGCCCTCGCGTCCGCAGGGTAATGTGTACCAACGAGCGCCATCCAGCGTTCCCATTCCCCAACCTCACCAACAAGTGCAGCCCCGAGCCGCGCCCGGCACCCAATTCAGACCGATGTATGCACCCCAGCTCGCCAAGGCCCAGGGACCCTACGGCCACTCCAACATGCCACATCAATTCGCTGGTACGCCATCACAGCCACGAATGCAGCAACATGCCAATTACAATATGGGGCAGCCTGGCACGCCCAACCACCGCTTTCCACAGGGTTATCCTGCTGGTTATCAACAACAGCAAATCCAGCCGCATCCTCAACATGCGCAGCACTCCCCACACCCGCAACATTCTCCACACCCGCCGCCTATGGCGCACCCCCAACAGCCGTACTCGCCTTACGCTAATGGCGGGCAAGTCCCCCGAACCATATCGCCCCAAATTCCACAAGCGCACCAGTACAGCCAATCGCCAACTCCCCCTCAGCAGCATCAACAAATCGTCCGCCCACCATATGGGAGTCCCGGTCCGGGCATTCCTCCGAATGCCGTCCCCCGCCAATACGCTGCCGGCTCACCCGGCCCAGGCATGATGCCGGCAGGTGGCGGCGGCAATGGTGCAGGGGCTGCCAGGTCGAACCTCACTGGTTTTGCGACGGTCATGCCCGAGGTGCAACAACGGCAGCTGATGGAGCAGGCGCGTGCCCGCGCCGACGCTGAGCAGCGCGCCAGTGGACACATGGGCAAGGTTACGCAGGGCGAGGTTGTCGGGTTGGCGGGAATTGGGCTGGCGGGTCATATGGACGTGCACAAGGTGGCCGCGGCCAAAATGCAGATGGGCAACAGTGCTAACAACAACGGCCATAGCGTGTCGCCTAGTCCCAAGGTGGCGATGGGGGCGACCATGCAGGGACATGGTCAGGGCGGAATTAATGGCGCAGCTGCGGTTGGTACCGGACCTGCATCAGGAACCGGGAGCCCTATGCCAGCCCAGGCCGCGCCGGTGCCGGGGACTGCGGGTCTGCCGCCGCAACAGGGTAAACCTGTTGCGTGATGGCGTGCGTGGAATGTTGTAATAGTAAAAGGCTCCTCTCGGAAGGGAGTCATGCTTCCGTCGTATTGTAGTGGGAATGGTATGCCTGGCTACCTATCTGGCTGCTTTATACCAGGTATTTTTTTTTCTTCTAGACGGCAAGCGAGAACCGCTGGGAGTGGAGAGGCAATAGGGTGGATGGGGAAAAGGGAATCGGCGATGGAGGGATGGTCTGGATGTTTTCAATGGATGGCATAAGTAGGACGGGATCCGAGGTGACTGGGGAACAAACTGGAGTTTGTGAGCGGTTGGTTTTCGTCTTTTTTTTTTTTTTTCTCCGAGGAGGCTTTGGCTTGCTTTGGTTCTGACTTGACTGATTCGACCCGATGTGGGCTGAATGCGCCTTCCTGCCATGGGAGACCCCGAGAGGCGGATTGAAGTTCGTTGTGGCTCTATTGTACTCTTAACTCGTTTTTGAGGGTCTGGGTACCTAGACTAAGTGGGTGGATCGGCTCTGGTAACCTGAGAAGAGAGTATTTCGGTTCCGGTGACTTTGCTCCCGGTTGGCTTGGGGTTTTGATCTCTACAATCCTGTTGGTGATAGATGAGGTGGAGGCCTTTAGACAATAAACACGTTTTTGAAAACCCTTCAGGCGCCGGCCGTCTTTTGACTCTTTGAGGTTGTCCCAAAACAGGATATGTCTGGATAAATGAGGATAATCCATCAACAACTGCGTCGCGTGAGCAATATCTTCAGCAGAGTCTAGGACGAAGTCAAAAGTGGAGAGCTGTTTGATTCGTGTTAACATCTTGGTACTTTCTCTCTCTCTCTCTCTCTCGTTTTTTTTTTTAAAAAAAAAAAACCTCTGGCAGAGCAAGTAAGATCTGAGTTGGGTATCATCATATTCACATGGCTTGCGGCCAGCCATCCCGAGATATTTTTTTTTTTTTTTCAGTTCGAGTCGGCCTGTGTCCTCTGCCCGGTTGTCTCCTGCTTTTGCAAATCCGCCCTGAGAGCCCTCAGTTCAGCCAGCAGCTCGTCGTGGAAGACGTCGTAGCGCTCCATGTACAGGCGGCGCAGCTCAAAGACGACCTCGATGGCGATGAGGATGATGATGATCCACTCGAGACGGGTGCTGTGGGCCTCGCTCGACATCTTCTCGCTGATGTCGAGCACGCCCTGGGCGACGCCGACGACCTCCTGGGCGTAGGTCATCTTGTCGTTGAGCGTCTTGATGCGCACGCCCACGTCGAGCGCCTTGCCGATCTTGGCATAGTACGTCTCCAGCTTCTCTTCGGTGTCCCAGAAGATGTCTGGGAGCGCGTCGGTCAGGTCGTTGTAGTGGTTCAGCTGGCTGCGGAGGTTGAGCAGCTCGCCGGCTTTCTGGAGGATCATGCCCCGCGAGAGGGGCGCGTCGAGGCCTTGCGAGAGCCGCTCGGGGATGTGGCGGGTGCTCTCGAGGTAGCGGGTCAGCGAGCTCTCGAGCACGGCGAGCTTGGTGCTGCGGGCGAGGCCGGAGGAGAAGGCGATCTTGGCGAGGGTCGTTTCGAGTCGGTCGCCGGCTTCGACCTCGCGACGGGTTCCCAGCACGACCACGTCGCCGCTCACCCGGCTCTGCTCCTGCTCCGGGTCGATGACGAACTCGAGGTCCTCTTCTTCCCTGTCCTCAACGAACGGCATCTCGGCGGCGGGGAGGAGATGCTTGGTTGCCAGGGTGGTGACCACGTCTGGCGGGAGGCCCCAGGTCACGACGGTGCCGGAGGGGAAGACGAAGATGTCGCCCGTGTTGAAACCCCGCGCGTGCACCACCTCGTGGGCGTCGAAGCCGCTACCGTCCGGGTCGAGCGAGAAGCCGTGGTTCTTGAGGATGTCCTCGACTTTGTCCATGTCGAAGGACTCGGCTACGCATACCGCGCTGATGGTGGAGCTCCCCTCGGCCCCGGGTTTTTTTGTGTCGGTGGCGGGCGGAGGCTGCTTTGCCGGCACGCCCTTCTGGGCAACGATAGCAACCCGGTGCAGCGAGTTCTTCAACGGGAGCTTGCGCCTCTTCTGGGAGGCCTGGCTCGCCGTGGCGGTGTCGTCTGCGATCCCGATCCGGGGTGCCACGGAGCGTGCGGCCGGTTCGCTTCCATCTTGCTGCAGAAAGACGTTGGAGGTGAAGAAGTTCCGGCGGCGCGGGATCCAAGCGGCCGGGGTCGGGTGGAAATGTCGCTGGCTGGGACGGGGCCGGGAGGTGGTCGAGGAAACCGAGAAACTGGCACTGCGCGCGGCCGACCCCCAATTCGGCAGTAAGGGTCTCATGTTGGCGCCATTGAAGGGCGATTGACTTGGTAAAGTCAATCGCTGAGTCGGGGCCCGTTCGGTCGGGCAATGGGGTGAATCGTTGCCGCGCTGGCGATGGCCAGTTCATCAACGTAGTTATTTTGTGCGGAGAGAGGGAAAAAGGATGACCGGGCCCGGGGCCGGGGCCGGGGTCGCCCGCTGGCAGGCAATCATGCGTCACCGGCTCGATGTAATATTACGCATCGATACAACACGTTGTAACTAACCGAAGTTTCCGACGAGATCCACGGGCGAGCTGTAACTAATCCGTATGTACGGAGTACTATGTAACTTGCAGAAGGTAGGTAGGTAGGTAGGTACCTACCTTAGTTACTCTGTAGTGTATGTGCTCAGTAACTACAGTACGATTACTTGTGGTAACTACTTGGAGCTTCCCCCATCAGGAACGGGGTAGTTATGTAAAGTGTCTCCCATACAAATGATAATTGTAATCCGTACCTTCCTCGGCTCCACATCCGCCGAGCTTCGTGAATTACCCGAACAGCGAAGGTGGTAGTAGAATGACAACGAACAGACTGGCCAACCGTGTCCCCGGCAGCCACTACTAACCTCGCGCGAACACAATCCCTCGAGCTCTCACCCGATCCGCACCCGCACCCGCCATGGATCCCGACATCCGCGTCGAAGACTACCTGGACGACAAGCTACAGTCGACGACCGACTTCGAGCATCTGGACACGTTGATCAGCAGCGTCGAGTACCAGCGCAGCCAGCTGCAGTCGCAGCTCGACGATGCCACGCGCGAGCTCGACGAGGCCCGCCGGTCCTCGGCCGACCGCAGCGCCGCCCTCGTCGCCCGGATCGACGAGTTCCAGAAGCTCCAGAAGAGCATCGACGTCCGCCTCCGCATCATCGCCGAGTCCGACGCCCCCGACGAGGCCATCCGCCGCCTCGAGCCGCCCATGGAGCAGCTCCGCAAGGTCGATCTCGCCTACCGCTACCTGCTGCTGCTGCAGGACGTCGAGGCGCTGTGCCAGTCCGCCCGGTCGCACCTCCCGCAGGACCCCAAGGCCGCGCTGGAACCGTACACCAGGCTGAAGCAGCTGGCCATGCGGCTCAAGGAGCTTCAGCGGCAGGCCGACGGCGCCGCGGTGCATCTCGTCACCCACGTCGCGGCCGCGGCCGACAAGCTGTGGGACGAGATGAAGCAGACCATGTGGGACGAGCTCGAGGCCGTGCTGGCCAAGCGTGGGTGGCCGAGCGTGGACCCGGACTCGGCCGCGGACGAGGAGTGGCTCCGGTGCTTTGAGAAGCTCCTCGACCTGCAGGTCCCCGAGGTCCTGTACTCGCCGACCACCGTCAGCCTGCTGCCCATCGACGTCATGGCCCAGATCTTCGTCAAGGAGTTCCGCTTCCACTTCCTGAGCGACAAGCCGACCAGCAACCCTCAGCTGATCGCCGCGCACTGCTTCCCGTGGTTCCTGGCCCTGGTCGAGAAGTGGGAGGACTTCCTGAGGGACAACTTCGGCCCGATACTGGCGTCCAAATTTGGCGAGACCGGAGCAGCTCGCGAGATGGTCTACATGGACCCGGTCTGCGCCTTCATTACCTCGATGCTGCCCGTCATGAGGGAGAAGATCGCCCTCACGATTGCCGAGACTTCCGGGGACACGGTCTTCCTGAGCAGCCTGCTCTCACAGCTCATGACCTTTGACGAGAGGCTCCGGTCCGGCTTTGCCTACGACGGCGGCGACACCGAGGAAGGATGGGCCGGCTTGACGTCCGAGGTGCTCAGTCAGCATTTCAGGACGTGGCTGGAGGCCGAGAAGAAGTTCGCTCTGGAACGCTACCAGACGATCATGTCTGCACCAGACGCGAGGAACATCGATTACGACTTTGCCGCCGCCGGGAAGACCAAGCCCACGTTTGCCGCCGTGCGCGTCACAGACCTGCTGCGGTCCGTCACGGCGCAGTATGAGCGGCTCAGGCGCTTTTCCCACAAACTGCGTTTCCTCGTAGACATCCAGCTCACCATTCTGGATGAATACCACGATCAGCTCCGGGGCACGCTCGAGGCGTACCTGAGCATTACCTCGACTGTCGGGAGAGCGTTCGGCGTGACCAAGGAGCAGCTGGCTGCTCTAGAGGGCACCGGCGCCCTCGAGACGCTCTGCAAGGTCTACGGCAGTGCGGACCATATCGTGAACGCGTTAAGGGATTGGAGCAATGAAGAGGTGGGCGGTCCCCCCCCCCCCCCCGGGTTCTGCGTGTCGTTCCCGATTGCTGACCCGTCTTAGTTCTTTGTCACATTGTGGGAACAGCTCCAGAGCCGGGCCAGGGCTACCGAGGACCAAAGTAACCTTGCCGGCGGCATGAGTTACGACCATGTTAGGGACAAGACCTCGGCCGCCGTTGGGAAGGAGGAGGACGGCGGCGGCGTTCTCTTTGATGAGACCATCGCCGCGTATAGCCAACGAAGAAAGCGGGCCGAAGAGTTCCTCTCCGAAGCACTCGTTGAGTCGCACCGAAAGGCATTCAAGGCGTACCTCCACCGTCCGCACTGGAGCACCATTGCCGACGATGCTTCTTCCGGCGACCTAACGGTCACTCCGGAACTGGATGAGCCTCTGCGGGTGAGCTGCCTCGCCAGCTTTTCTCTGACAAGTAGCCAGCGCCCGCTGACCAGATCAAGCAGGTTTTGAAACGCGACTTGGATTTCCTCCGGCGCGCCCTGGGGACGGCCGTCTTCCGCCGCGTCTGGCGCGCCGCACTCGAGAGGCTGAACAACACGCTGTGGAGCGACGTGTTGATGAGCAACAAGTTCACCGCGTCCGGGGCAGCGCAGTTCGGCCGTGACCTGCAGGCCATCTCGGCCCTCGTCGAGCGATATATCCCCGACGGCTCAAGCGCGCTCGGCAGCCTCAGCGACGCCCTGCGCCTGCTGAACCTTCCGGTCGACGCTCCGGAGGGCGGCATGTCGCTCAAGCGAGCAACGGACATGGTGTTCACAGACAATACGGAGGCGAAGAAGGCGCTGGATGAGCTGGAAATCGACTCGCTGACCTCGGCCAACGCGAGGCAGATACTGCAGCGCAGGGTAGAAAACGCCGAATAAGCGGCGGGTATCCCAATATATACAATGTTTATGGTGGCATTATTCTTCCCGAAATGGTATCATGTGCTCTCTCTCTCTCTCTCTCTCTCTCCCTGCCCTTGGCTCGGACCCCGGCGCCCGTTTCCTTCAAGCAGCCGTCCTGGCCCCGTTGAAGGGTCCTTTCCCTACTCTCTAAACCGGTGCACCCATCCATCCATATCTAGACCGACGTCCTCGACTCTCCGTTCACCCAAACCCAAACAAACCCTGGGGTCGAACTCGTTGATAGTGTTCCTTTCCTCTCCTTCCTATGCGCTCTCCCTTTTTTTTTCATTTTCTCCTCCCCTCGCCCACCTCAGTTGATCGCCCGCATCGTCATCTCGACCACGGCAAAGGTGCCCGCGGAAACGGGCATGGCACGCAGCAGGGTCGGCCCGATACCCTTCCAGAAGCCCCTCATGCCCTCGGCGCGCCAGGTCTGGGCGAAGCAGTCGCGCATCGTCTTGTACCTCTGGTCGGGCCCGAAGCCGTCCGTCTGCATCTTGCTCTTGACCACGTCGAAGGGGTAGCTGCCGAGCCAGAGGGCCTCGCCGGCCAGGCCGCCGTAGAGGGCGACCTTCCAGCTGGCAATGTCCTTGCGCTCGACGCCGTTCCGGGCCGCGTCCGAGTTCATCAGCCACTCGAAGGTCAGGAACCACATGCCGTACGCCTGGGCCTCGCGCAGCACCGTGACGGCCGAGCCGCGGTACAGGCCGCGCGCGACGCCGCCCCCGCGCGCCGACAGCTGGCGCACGCAGTCCCACGGCCCGCTGTACAGCCGCGCCGCGCCGTGCGGCTGCGTCTGCAGCCGGATCCGGACGTGCTCGATCGGGCTCGACAGGACCGTGTTGGCCACGCCCGCGAAGGCGCCCGCCGCGTAGTACTCGCCGTATCCGAGCTGGGGTGCCGCCGCCGCCGCCGCCGTCCCGGCCGCCCCCGCCTTGCGTTGCTCCAGCCAGCGGCGGGCGGCGTGGAAGGCGCCGAACTGGATGGACACGCACGCGCCGATGCCGAGGAGGGGCGTCAGGGTGCCCTTGTAGAAGGCCAACGGTCCCTCGTTGCGGTAGATGGACGTCGCGGCGGCGAGGGCCGAGGGGTAGGCTTGCGAGGTCTGCAGGCGGACCTTGACGATGTCGAAGGGTTGGCCTATATTTTCCGAAGAAAGAAAGACATCGGGGGGGGAGAGGAAACATGTCAGATGGGTTGCGCGAAGGAGGTTTAATCAGGTTTTAGGTGGAGGGGGGGTTGGGGGGGGGGGGGGGGGGGGGGGGCTAAGAGAGAAAGAATCCGTACCGATCAGCACCTGGGCAACACCGCCGGCGGCGCCCGAGAAGAGGTCCTTTGCCGTTTGCACGGCCGAGGACGAGGACGAGCTGTGGCCTTCCATGTCGGCTGCCGAGTCGGCCATTGTGCTTTTCGGACCGGGGGCCTTTGTCTTCTTTTTTTTCCCTTCGTTCGGGGGCGGGGGGAAGTCGGGCACGTGGGAAAAAAACCAAGAAAGCCGCGCGTAGCGTCGTCAATGCACAGCTTTTTGCCTTGTGCCCAATGAGCCGTGTAGCAGCCCGGCCGTCCCTTGAAGGAAAAAAAAAAAAAAGGTCCAACGTGAAGTTTGGCGCGATGTCCCGTGTCGCGCGCCCGGTGTCGGCACACGCCCAGCTTATCTATCTCGGGTTTATACGCAGTAATCCTATCGCTGATCGGCGGGGTGTGGGACCTGTACGCAAAAGGCGGAGGAGGGTGCCCCGGGGACCTGAGTAGCGGTGGGGCGTTCTGGACCAGGCCGATGGCGTGCTTGCAAAACGGTCAAATGCATAAGTTATCCCATTATCCGGGCCAGCTGATTCTCCTTGTCGGGCAAAGAGTGTATGCACATACGCAATACGGATTAGTTCAACTAAGGCCATTGGTGAGGACAGCAGCATTGGAAGAAGAAGAAAAGGCACCGCAGATAAAACTCATGGATCCGTACTGAACATCTCTTCCGTTCCAAGCTGGGAGCAGGCTCCTAGGGTTGGATGGATGGATATATTTAGCGTCTACCTAAAAGCCGATTTGGTCGGCTATGAGACGTCCTCGCGTCGGCGGCGGAGGAAGTGGGCAGCGAAGTACAAGAGAAAAGAGTGCCTCCTGAACCGTAGGGCCCTTGCGTAGTTCCTATCTATGGAGTTGGCCATGGGATAGTCCCTTACTTGGGGGCTCCTCGAGGCCTCATTAAAAACTCCGGCAATTCACTGGTGCTGGAAACCCTCCAGCTGGGGGGGCCTAAAGCCATCGTTCGTCCACGGGGCGTCCCTCTTCGCACCACGGGCATCTTACCGAGGGAGGGTGGGGGGCCCTCCCGGGTTCATGGTAGAGTGGTTCTGGTGCTAAGTCGTAAACGCCTTCCAGGTGTCCTCCTATCGGGGAGGGCGGGGAAAGTGGTCTTGGCGTGAGGTCGAGGATGTCTTCTGGGTACCCTCCATCCCGGGGGGTGTCTTCTGGTGTGTCTAGGGTTGGAAAACAGGCGAGTCGAGCTAGCCGTTTGATCCATCCTCTTAGTGGTTGATGTACGGATTAAACACTAGCCCTGAGCACGCGATATCGCTGTGGCTGCTGTGGTGCATAAGCCCAACAACCCTTACCCCAAGCACCGTGGTGCCTTCATTCATGACTCTATTAGCACTCAGGACCCCGTGCTTTTGCCCCAGTGCCCCAGCCCCGGGCGGTGTTGGCAGGGAACAAGATGACTTTGCAGCCGTTTAACCATCCTCGGCAGCACTGAATAAATTTAAGCATGGGCGCTCTCTCACACCCTAGTCACGTAACTCTTCTTCTCCCCCAATACCCGTGCTTGCCCCTCCGCCTCAATCTGAACGGCCTCCTTCAGCTTGGCGATGACTTCCGGCTGGCCGCTAAACGCCGTCTCCAACATCTCCTCCAGCTCCCTCTCCACTTTGCCCACATTCTTCCCCCCGAGCTTGCTGCTGCTCCCGCCGCCAACACCCCTCGCGTCGTTGAGTACCCCCGCCCACCGCCTCGTAAAACCCACGATACTCTGCCTCAACAACCCGTCCAACTGCTCATGCGCATCATCCACGGCAACCGGCGCGGTAGTACCCACCCTGGGGGTACCACCGACAGCAGGAGCCCCCACGCGGCCCCCGCCAGCAGCACCGGCAGCCGACGCCGGTGAAGACGACCATAGCGACGACCCGGGGATGTAAGTGCTCAAACTCCCGAAACTGCTGAGCAGCCCGCCGAGGAGGTTGTGCGGGCGGAGCGTATCCCAGATCTGCGTAAAGTGCTGCATGTTGCCGCTTCCTGCGCCAAGAAATGCCGAGGAGGATGTGGCTTGGTTGCCGCGAACGTCGCCAATCTCGAGCGTCATGAGCTCGTTCTTGAGAATGAGTAGGTTCTTGATCATGAAGAGATCCGGATCGGTGCTACCAGGGCTAGGTTTGGCGGTTGCGGCGGCGGTGGCGGCGGCGGATTTGAGGCGACCTTCTGCGCGCTGGAGGGAGGCAATGGACTCCTTGATAATCCTGAAGACCACGGGACTGTTGCGCTGCTTGAGGGTCTCTGTTAGGTCAATGTGCTAGATAAGCAGAGGCTCATTTGCGAACTTACACATCGCTCCTTGGGCATGGATTGGTCGAACAGGACGAGCAGCTCGAGAGCTCGCTTAACGGGAGGGAAGGCGTTGGACGCGATGTCGCCGTTCGTGACGGGCCCAATCTTGAGGGCTTCCGGTGGAACGACGGCCCGGGTGATCGACTTGGCAATCTCGGCCTCGAAGGCGGCGTCGGTGAAGGCCCATAGGTGCTCGGCGAGCAGTCTGGCCGCGAGCTCTCGGCAGCGGCCCACAAACGGCGTTTCGTCCTCGTCGTACTCGGGGAGCAGGTACTCACTGGTAATCCATCCGACGAGGTTGCAGATTGTTTGCAGGTCGCTGCCTTGAAGGACCGCTTGCAGACTCGCGGCGATAGGGGCCACGTTCGCACCGGTGAGCACGGTACGCTGCGATTTGAGAACTGCAAACGCAGACTGAGCGTCTGGGGAGTAGTGCGGGTCGATCGAGAAGATGTTTCGGAAGAGAGTGGCTTCGCTGTCGGAGCGCTCGAAGGACTGCTTGACAAAGTTCCTCGACGCCGTCTCTATCGAGTCGTTGGCTTCGGCCCTAAAGACGTCCAGGTCATGCTGAATGATTGGCTTGAAATCGCGCTCCCTAGCGGCCCAGTAGGAATGGAACAAGTTGTTCGCGGTGTTGGCGTAGGTGTCGGCGTTGGGCGTCGAGGATGGCTGGCCGTCCTGGTCGTAGGCCTTCCGCACCACGGCCTGGACGTTCGGGATCAACGAATACGACTCGAGCACCATCTCCTCGAAGCGACCGTAGGCAAGAGCGTGACGTGCCGACTCCGACTGGGTCGCTCCAACTTGTCGGGATATTTCGGTAGATACCTTACTCAGGTGGTTGACGAAGCCCACCTCGAGGAGGTGAAGCGCCTTGGTGAGCAGCGCTTGGTACCGAGCAAGGTACGACTCCGCGTCCCGGTATGAAGACTGCGCCATGTCAGCCCGCTCATGTGGTATCCCAGAAGGGTGTGACGACTGACGTTTCTGGTCATGAACTCTATGCAAGAGTCGAGAGTGGACAAGATCTCGGCGAAGCTGCCCCCTTCGACAAGCCGCCCGGCTCCGGGTGCGTTGAGGCGGCGGGTGGCAGAATCCAGGTAGGTGTAGTATTGGAGATCTGTCCCGACAGCCTCGGCCAGCGCTTCCAGGCGCTTCTTTTCCGCCAAGAGACCGTCGCATTGCGCCTGGAACGAGCGTGTCTGATCGTCGACCGCGCGGAAAGAGTGGCAGAGCGACTCGAGGACTTTCAGAGCCTTGTCGGCGTCCGCCACAAGGGCGCCAAGATGCCGCTCGGTCATGGCCAGCTCGTCGTGGTAGAGCCTTGAGAGAGACGTCAGCAAAGGGCCACGCGGCCGACAGCGGGCACCGGATTGTCCCACGAACCAGTATTCCTGCTGGCTCGCCCGTATGAGTTCCTTTCCCAAAGTGCCATTGTAGTCCTCCTCTTCCTCTGGCAGGCTCCCTGCCGCAGAATCCGGGACCGCCAAGGCCTCCCAGCCGCGGTCGCTCCGCCTCCTCTTCCTCTTCTTCTTGGGTGCATGAACGGCCAGCTGCGCCCTCACGATGTCGTATAAATCCGAGTATGACTTGGCGCGCCGCGAGAGCGTCGGCTCTGGTGGCGAGTCGGCGTCTTTCTGGTCTTCGAAGAGCGTCGGTAGGGGTTCCACAGCGCCGGCATCATCGGCCGTGTTCTGCTAAGCGCCAAAGAAGTGTGTCAGTGCCCATCTGGCCAACACAACGAAGCGCGCATTGACACGCTTTGGGAGTCGGGGACACCCACATTCGGCTGCTGCGACAGCGATTGCTTCCGTCGGTGGCCTGCAGTCTGGGCTACGAAAGCCGGCTGGTGCTGTGACAACTCCGGCACAAAGCTGTACCAGGAGTCTTCGTACATTTTAAAGACGCTGGGCGGATTGGACCGATGCTGCTCTCTATCTGCAGCAGCCGCGGATGAGCAGCACCTCTTGGGGCCATCGAGCTCGGCCAGTGGGGCTAGTTAGTTTCCGCCGGTGGGTCTGTCCCCAATCCGGGGTTCGCGCACAGACCAAAAGTGGATGATACTGCCAAGGACGGATTAGGCAGTTACCGTACGTACCGTACCTACCTTACGGAGTTTTCACTACCGTAGCTCGGACCAGGGCAGCTGCTGACGCCGAGGCCGAGAAGCTCTTAGTTACTCGGAGCTCTCTTGTTAGGACCCGCCTGCACCAACACCTTCAACGCCGAGCTCCACATTCTTCAGCTGTCAGATCCAAATCCTTGGCACTGAGGCGGCCCTCGACGGCAATCAATGATTGCACTGGCAATGGCAGGGGCTCCAGGTACATACACTTAAGTGATTGATGATCCAGAGAAGAGAAGCAAAATGTTTAAGACGGCCTCACCCCTCTTGACACGGACTGTCTTCCGGCAGCCCTCGTCACTTCGGACGCTGGCAGCCACGTCGGCGCAATGCGCACGCTACTCCAGCTCAACCGGGCCGACCCAGCGCGTGAGCGCGCGCGCCGTTGGCCTGCTGACCGTTGCCGTTGCCTCCGGCGCCGGCACCCTCTGGGCTTACCCGCGCCTCTTCGGCGAGCCGCAGCCGGCCGGCCCCGCTCCGCCCGAGGCCGCCGAGATTGTCTACGAGAAACCTCGGAAGAAGGCCGCTGACAAGGAGGAGAGCCGCGAGCTTGTGAGCCCGCAGCATGTTCAGGTTAAGAGGAGCTGGGAGCACCCCGGCGTCTATGCCTGGGGGTCCAACGCTGGGAAGGTGGTTGCGCCAGACTCCAACGAGACCGTCATCAAGACACCACGGCGGATCCCCTACTTCGACGGCAAGCTCCTCCGCGATCTGAAGCTTGACCGTGACTTTGGCGTCGCCGTCACCGAGGAAGGCGACCTCGTTCAGTGGGGCACCGCCTTCTCCAAGGACGCCGTAACTCCTACCGTCACCCTCAAAGGCAAGGACCTGTCCAAGATCGCCGTTTCGCGCGACCGCATCATTGCGCTCTCGTCCAACGGATCCGTCTACTCCATTCCCGTCGCCAAGTCAGACCAGGAATCCGGCGAGAAGCCCACCAGCAAGTCTTGGTTACCCTTCTGGTCCGCCGAGGCGTCTATGAGCTACCGATTGCTCACTCCCCCGAGTCTGGGCTGGGGCGAGAAGGTCATCGACGTCAAGAGCGGACAAGAGCATTGCCTGCTCTTGACTTCCAAGGGCCGTGTATTCTCGGCCGCCTCTAGCTCGGAGGAGTTCCCTTCCAAGGGACAGCTCGGCGTCCCAGGCTTGACCTGGCACACACGACCGGCCGGTCCTTATGACCAGCCGCACGAGGTGAAGGCTCTGAGCAACATCAAGGCCATCGCAGCAGGCGCGTTTGTAAGCCACCTTTTATGCTATTTGCTTCCCTCTCCTCCTCTAGGATTGTATCGAGACGCCCTTGCCCTCCCGAGACTGTCGTTCTGCTCCCGAAACAGTCTCGGCAGGCCGAGGCCCGGATGAGGGGGAACTAAAGTCTCTAACAATGGTTGATAGCACTCGCTGGCGCTCGATGATCGAGGGCGCGCCTTCTCGTTCGGAGACAACAGCAGCGGCCAGCTAGGGTTCGAGACCGACGTCGGAGCCATCGTCGACAAGCCTTCGCTCCTCCCGGTGCACAAGCTCTACAGTGGCACGGGCCTCGTGCCCAAGGTCACCTCGATCGGCGCGGGAGGGCATAACAGCTACTTCACCGTAGACGCCACCAAGACCCAGGGCCAGAACGCCCAGGAAACTGGCCGGACCGTCGCAGACACGTGGGCGTGCGGCGCCGGCATTTACGGCGGCCTGGGCACGGGCAAGTGGACGCACGTCTCGGCCATCCCGACCAAGATCAAGGCGCTGTCCAGCCTGTACGAGTACGACGAGGCGACGAACCGCGTCACGCCCATCCGCCTGGCCCAGCTCGCCGTCGGCAGCACCCACGCCTGCGCCGTCCTCGACAACCTGACCCGCCTGACCGCACCGCGCAGCTCGACGTCCGGCTCGGACACGGACACCAACTTTGGCGCCGACGTCCTCTGGTGGGGCGGTAACGAACATTACCAGCTGGGCACGGGCAAGCGGAACAACGTCAGCGTGCCCGTGTACATCGCTCCGCTGGACGGCGGGCGGGCGGGAGATGCGGACAAGAGCGGGGTTGGCGAACCGCCGCGTTTCCAGCTCACGCCGAGGACGACGGTGCGGCTGGGTGAGGGAGGGAAGGGTCGGAAGGCTAGTGTCGAGCAGCGGATCGAGTGCGGCCGTTTTGTCACGGCCGTCTACTCGGGGTCATGAAGAGAAAAAAAAAAAAAAAAAAGGGGGGGGGGGGTTCCGTCAAAACTCGTTCTTGAACAGGCTTGCCCGGGAATCTATCTTTGAAACGGGCGAATGGGATGGCGCAAGGTTGATCAGCTGTGTAACATGTGATGTACATTACAAAAGGCACGGAGGGTTCTTGGACAAGCGCCTCTTAGTGTAGTTATTCGTTTTCTTATGTATTTATCATCACCGGAGAATGCAACTCCCCCTTTTATTCTTTCATTTCAAACAAAAGCCGCGACAACTTTGTTACGTGTACACTTCTGAATATTCATCAATCCACCTCACGCTCTTGTTGTGTGTTCTTCCCTCCCTCGTTGCAGCCTTTGATTTAATTACGCAGTCTACTGGATATGCAGGAACAAGGCGCGCCTACTGAGGATCACAAGCTCCATTAAGCCGGAGCTCGGAGCCTGGTTGGCGGTCCCCTGAGCGGCGCGTTGGCTTTTTTTTTGGAAAGGGGGGGGGGGTTGTCCTCAGCCCCAGATGCGGGCGTTGCCGCCTGGGAACCATCCGCATGGTGCGGTACCACTAGTGTAATCAGCGTAGTGCAATTCGTGGTTATTTTGGGATCTCGGTAAACGCCCACGGGTTGCCTCCACCTGCTGCTGCTGCGATTAAAGTTTTCGAGATGCCGCGTAAGTCATACACTATGTCTTTGGTATAGTTGTCTGTCCATCGCATGTATGAGCTTTGTTCTTCGATCATAGTTATTTATCCTCCAGTTCGCTCAACGTTTCGGTTCAATACATGATAAGGTAGCGTTTTTTTACGGAAGGAGCAGATAAGATACACTAGGTCCGGTAGCTATTCCGTAGTTCATCCTAGCCTGCGCTGGACTTCCGGATTGTTGGGAAGCCCACGGGATATGGGTTCGGTTGGGGCAATCGCGGCTAAGTGGGGGAAAGGACCTGGTTTGGTAGCGGGCGGCCCGGTCCCCTGCGTTGGTGGGGCGACATCGCTGTGGGTTAGTTACCGGAGAATCGCTTGACCATTCCAGCGGGTGCGCCATCCCGAACGGGACGCCCTGCAAGCACTCTGATCGACTCATTTCCCCCTTCGATCCCGCGCTGGGCTGTTTTTGGGAAACGCGCGCGTCCTAAAAAATATCCATGCTTGTGTATGCTGTCGGACCGGATTTGGACGACCTCCTAACCTGAGTGAGAAACTGCCCGAAAGTTCGGCGGCCTGGAGCCTCTGAATGGTGCAGTTAGCGAACTCGTGCCCCTTCTTCCGACTGGAATCGACTTCGCTCCCCGATCTTATTATCACACGCAAAGGATCGACAACTCCGCATTTCCGTGCATCTGCATTCCGCACGTGCCCCTTGTCTATTCTCCCGTGCCGGCCCGGGGGATCGGCATGCTTCTCGGTGACGCATAACTCACGGTACTTCTACTTCATCCAAGACTCATCGCTTTGACCGCCCTTCCGAGGTGCGATTTCTGAACAGGCTGCATCGCCTCCGTTGCCGCGTCCTTGCCACCTTCCCCTCGCAATCCTGGATCCTAGCCCCGCGGTCGCATTCGTCGAGTCATCCACGACGCAGGATTCGGGAGTGCAGAATGGCCAGTCTTCCCCGATTTCACCGGCGCAAAAAGGATGTCGCCCCGCCGACCCTGATTACCAGCAACCTGCCGGGCAAGTCGACACCGTCTTCGGCCGATCTACCGCCCAGTTCGCCGAAACGGTCTTTCCAGAAGCTCAGTCGTTTTAGAGTGTTCCATCGCTCGTCGGGCAAGCGCGCGCGCGACTCGCCCCCAGCGTCGCTACCACACTCCCCGGCTGGCGCACCGGTGCCGCCAGCAGACTACGCCGATGGCCGCCCGGTCTCCCCCCCGTCGCTAAAGATGGAGGCTGCGAGCGACGAGGTACAGAAACCGGCCAAACAGTACAAGATGCCTGCGTTCCTGGATTTGAGTGACGAAGGTGGGTTCTGTCCGGCTTTTACCCCATGCGCTGTCACCCGCCTCCCGGCTGACTCGGCGGAAAATCGCAGAGATCGAAAACAGGTTCTCCGAACTTGTATGGCGCGAGCGCAACCGGCTCATGCTCTCGGTCACCAACCCGTCGCCCGACTTCCGGTGGGCGCGCGTGACGGGCCCGCACCTCAAGACCCTCGACCGGTATCTCAACATACAGCCGTGGCACAACAACCGGATCAAGCTGCGGGTTCCCGAGGGGCACGTCGACTACGTCAATGCCTCACCCATCGTCCTCGAGCCCTTGCCGTGTCCCACGCCCGACGGCCGCCCGGGCCCGGTCCGCGAACCGGATCGGTACATTGCCATGCAAGGGCCTAAGCAGGCGTCTATGGACCACGTCTGGAGGATGCTGGTGGAGCAGCTCGAAAGCCCGGGTGTTGTGGTGATGCTGACGGAGACGCACGAGGGGCACTTGGAGAAGTGCTTCCCGTACTTCCCGCGCAGCAAAGACGACCCGCCGGTCGAGGTCAACGAGCGAGACGAGTTCGGCGACGGGTTCCGAGCTACGGTGCGGTGCGAGGGCATGGAGGAGACTCCAGCCGGCGACGCGATCGAGCTGCGAAAGCTCGTCATCCGTGTCTATCCGCGGCCAAGGACACCGGCTCAATCCAAGCCCGGTCAGAGCAATTCCTCCTCCCCGACAGAATCTTCTTCCCAGCAGGCCGCCGCTACTACTGAAACCAACGAAGTCTCGCCTACGGACCAACAGCAAGAACGGGACCAGCAACCGAACGCCTCGGGGGAGGAAGGGTCTTACGAGGAAAAGATCATTTACCACTTTCTTTACAAGAACTGGCCCGATTTTGGCGTGCCTTCCCTCGACGACCTCGATTCATTTTTCACGCTGATGCGCCTCTCGCGCGAGAAGAACGCCTCTCCGCGAAACCCGCGCGTCGTGCACTGCAGCGCCGGCGTTGGTCGCTCCGGCACATTCATCGCGCTCGAGTATCTCATGCGCGAGCTGGAAGCAGGGGCCCTCGAGGATTGGGACGAGCGGGCTGCCGGCGCCGGCGCCGGCTCGAAGACTACACCGTCCCCCGGAAAGAAGGTGGATGAGAAGGAGGAGGAGGAGGAGGAGGCGGCGGCGAAGGAGGAGCTGGAGGGGGGAGAGGAAGGGAGCCAGCGAAGCAGCGAGAGCGGAAGCAGCGAGACGGAGGGCCCGGAACTGCAGTCGCAAGGGCAAGGGCCGGATCTCATCTTCGAGACGGTCAATTCGCTCCGGGAGCAGCGGCGCGCTATGGTACAAGCCGAGTTGCAATACTTGTTCATCTATAGGGTTCTGAGGCAGTTGTGGATTGAAAAGTACGGACCCCCACAGGCGGAGGGGCAAGAGGAGGAAGAGGAGGGAGAGGGTGGAGGGGGCAAGGAAGTGATGCCGGGTGCCGATGGGAAAGGTGATGGGGATGGGGAGCGAGCGGCTAAGAGGTTGGAGATTGACCCATCTACTGAGCAGTAGAGAAGGTTTGGCGCCGGCGAGTTGGAGCTGGTATGGATAGTTGCTGTCTTCCCCTTCCTTCTTGTCTTATTGTTTGTCTTTTTTTGTCTTTTTTTTTTCTTCTCTAGCTTGACCGGGAATATTAATGCATAGAGGCTACATGGGGCGGTGGCATATAGGTTCGTTGACGAGATGGGTTTCGTGGGTAGGCGACGGGCGGGTGGTATAGAAGTCGGGCATAGATGGATCATGAATATGGCTCCATTCTAACTACATTTTCTTTGGCGGGGTTCTCAGTTTAGCATAAACCATACAACGTCAACGGCGTATCAACTCGCTGCCGAGGGATTAGTGTCACTTGACTGAGTCTAGGTTTAAGTGGCAATACATTGGGGAGTTCTAACTGTTTTGCTGCTCATGGCGAGTGCTCCGAGGACTTATCCCATTCTGCTGGCCATCTTACCCAGAACACCGAGTCTTCCCACCCGCAGTAGGCTGTGACGCCTTGTGCTGAATACGGAAGACGAAATGGACAGGCGGAAAAGCCGGGCGTCTTACTCGGTGGCTTGCAGCAAACTCCCCTTGCAGTCACAGACAGACAACCATCGTTGCAGTTCAGGCACACATCCGCCTAGATCACACGCCCAACAAGGGCATCGGATATTGGTACAGAGGCTTGCCTTGTTACCTCTTTCAGTACAAAAAAGAAAAAGAAAAAGAAAAAAGAAAACTTCGTGTTCCAACAGTGGTGAGTGGATCAATTCAAGAGGCGGCCGCTAACCTCTTACTATGTGGCCCTGTCCCTTGAAAGTTGAATCGGATCGCTCTTTCTTCACGCTCAGGAGGGCCGTATCAACCCGTTACTGCAGGACTTTTGACTGTGACTGGGAGGCGCTGTGTGTGATTGACAGGTGGCTTCGCTGACTGCGAAACACCATCGGTTGGACTGGGATGTCTCAACATTCCCTGTTCCCTGCGCGTCGATCAACATCATCTCAAAACCTGCTACGTACGCCGTACCTTATGCTCTCGGACATAGCAAGTGTGCGCTAGGTTAGTAGTGCCTTCAAGGCTGTTTACAACCTGGACGTATGTAGACCTCCAGATATCGCACAAGGAAACGGCACTCTTAAGGACTGAGGTGTTCCCGATAGAGGACCCCTATGATGTGTAAAGTATCTAGATGGATTAGCCGCCGTGGTTCCACCATGTGTACACGGCTCGCCTCAAGCTGTGTTGCGCCTCGCAATCCCAAATTTCCCTCGGATGGTATCGTCACTGACCGCTAAGTGGCGCGACACTTCCGCGTAATCATGTCTTTGCCTTTCTTTCCTTTTTCTGTTTTTCCTTTTTTTTTTTTCTTTTCCTTTCTTCTTTCTGTTATTTGCGTGGCTTGGCTTACTCATGCCGATACCGGTAAAGAATGCTCATATGGGACTGGGTACCTACGAAGCAGGTACCTTACCTAAAGAAACATGAATTTCGCAAAATAATTGTTCCAAATTCCGTACGGAGTATACCCACCCCTTACCATCAAAGAAATACTGTTCCTTCCAGGCTCACAAATAGAAATAGCTCTGTAACGGTAAGGTCGCATTACCGTGGCGCTAAAACACAGCTCGGCAGGTAGTGCACACTAGTCGAGGTCGAGACGTGGCAGGAATGTCACACTAGAAGCATGTAGTAGGGCAGGTTCTCGGGCCGTTACGGCTAAAATTGGTCTATCGAGCCGTTGCACTAGTTTGTTTGACCACCCTCGGCAATGCAACAATGGGCGAGTGGTCAGATTGCACAAATGTGCCAAATTGAGGGCACTTTTACCATGCGGTACCACCATTATGTATGTAACAAGTACGGAAGTACGGAGTACGGATTACTCACAGTACGCACCAGAGCGCTAAGTGTATGTGCTCGGTCATGCCAAAGACATAGGAACTTTGTTGGTCGAATACCTTCATCATCTGACTACGTATCGCCCAATTGAAAACAAGAGTCTCCCGTTTGACCGACGGAGAGTCCGGTAAGGTGGGCTAGGTTAGGCAAGACCGGGCAGTTCTAGGACAGGTTTAGGCCTTACAAGTAGTGTAAGAGGGCTGGAACAACAAGGGTTTTGAATTGAGGCATGGACCCCGGGTGTGTTGGGTGGGTTGCTAGACAAGGGGGGTTGATGGTGACCTCGGAAAAAAAAAGAAACACATGAACATAGAGGGGAGGGGCAGGGGGGTTTAAAAAGTGAAGAATTAGCTGGAAGCAAGAGAAATTGCCGAAAAGAGGAAATTTGAAAGAGAGAAAATGGTAAAGGAAGACAGGACAGGAAATCTACAGCCCCGGCGCTCCTGAGGAAGTCTCGTCGTCCTCGTCCTGCCACGTCCTGCATTCCGTACGCCGCAAAACGGCAGGGAGCAACGGATAGAACTGCTCGGCAACGGTCTCACGGCGTCCACGGGCCCATCCGTCTCAGCATTCCAATTGCGCAGTAGTGCGGGGGGCCCAATCCCGCCTTGCCGGTCACAGCCAGACTTGGTCACTCAAAGACCTTGTGAACACGGTGATCGCACGGCAGTCGGCTCGGTGAAGGCCGTCGCACAATTCGCGGCTTGAAGCCTGCCAAATCCGCACTCCTGGGGTGCCTCCAACCCGGCGGCTCGAGCGGGGTGGGGCAACACGCTGATTCCCACGTGGGGACCCAGGCGTTCAGGCGCCAAATTCGTCCTGTTAGTTACAGCGGGCGTCGGCTCTGGGAGATGAAGGTCTCTCACTCTGCACTTGTCTCCCTTCGCTGCTAGATCAGGCCGGGCGTGAGCCGACCCAGCGCTGCGATTTATCCTGCATTCCCGAGGGCCGAGATCCGGCTTTCTTGTCAGCGTAAACGCGATGAGGGGAGATGAGCAGCTGCAGAAATAACGATCGCAGACAGCGCGTGATTGTGATGAAAATCAGGGTAACCTGCATCGAGGGACGGTGCAGGGCGGGTGCAGCCATCCGAGGGCCTGGCCTGGCGCGGAAATATTAAACACTTCCGTTGGGAAGCTTTCATCCCACCGTGGTTGCTTGGAGGACAGCCACCAAAAAAAGCACGCAGGGCCAACAAGCCCACAGCGAACGGCGGAAAGCCCTTGCTGTTTGTCCCATTGCCTACGCCGTACACTCGCTCGCCGTACCCCAGCCCTCCTTCTCACATTTGGGAGCTAGTGTACAGCGGATAGCGGTTTCCAGGGCAATTTGACAGGGAGCGGCGCCGAGATGAATCTCATGGCCCGATTCCTTCACTAGCATTGCTCCGAAGGGCAGGCTCCATCAAAAAGGTCGCAGTCCCGTCTCAAACGCCAATTGCCCCACCGCGACAGTACACTAAAGGGAGCGCGCACAACGGTCCGGGAAGGCCGGGAAGGCCGGGATGGCCAGATTAGGCAAAGTACTAGATAGCGCTGGAACCCACAGTGGTGCTTTCTTTTCGTTCTGGAAGGATTCTTTAAGAGGACCCGATCAGCCCTGCAGTCAAGAAGGTCTTCCAGACCTCGCTTCTCGGGACCTTGGTTCTTCGGTCGTTGGCCTCAGTCCAGCACGGCTCCTCTCGACATTTCGGAGTATCCATTGGCCTGCCAGCCTCTGGGTCAGCACGACGGTGCATTTCTGTTCTCGACATCTCAGCCCTTTCTTACACAGTCGAGTATCTGGGTTGTGAAGTTGTTCCCACCACGGGTCCCTTCAGCACACTGCGCCGTGTGCAGGCCACACAGGGCGGGGCATTTTTTTTTTTTTCCATCGCTTGGCCGGGATTCTGCAGGCGCCACCATGGCTCGCGATAAGTCGTTCCGAGGTTATTGAATCCTCGTCCGAACCCTGAAATCAGCGCCAGAAAGACGAAAAGCAGCCGGAACCGCACGTGCGGCTTAACGCGTGCATCTTTGGGGAAACCTGGAGAGGCACGAGGAACCAGGCCATCGGATCTGACGTGCAGCAATTCAAGCAATATTCAAGCGAACCTAACCAACCCCCCTCCCACAGTCATTGGAGCGCATTGTGTAGTCCGGTCATTTCACGCTCAAGACTTCCGAGGCACACCGACTTGACTGACGATTGCCGTTCGCTTCATTGAGCGTCCGGCCGCTGATTTACCGCCTCGAGACTCTGCGCGCAACAGAGGCCCCTCCTGATTCTTATTGCGGCTTACCCCATCCTGGTCCGATCCCGTCGCAACCCGACCGAGCGCGGTCTGAGGGAGGGAAGCATCCATCACGGATCCGGGCGAGCTGTTTGCCATCTTCTCCCCGGCTTACACCTATCAGCGATCCGACTCCAACCGAGAGAACAATGACGATTCAATAACGCTGCCCCGATCATGACGTCAATTGTGAGTTTGGTGTGCCCCTCCCCCCTCCCATTCCCCCTCGTTCCTTCTGGCCCTCCATACCTTCCACACAAGGACATGGATGCGGCAACGAAAGGGAAAGCGTCAACCAGTCGTTTGTTGGGCCTTGTCGCACTTTCCCAATGTAACCCCGACACCCTCACCGCCTCAGATCCTGCCCCTTGTTTTCGGGCGAGTGCGTTCGACAGGCGCAAGGCTGCCTGCTGTACACCCCCACGTCGGCCCAGCTGAGCCCCGGCATTGTCCAAACGTCACTGAGTGCGGCCCTGTGATCAGAGCTCGAGACGCTCCCACGAGGAGATCAGGCTGCATCCCGTTCAACATCCCGTTCAAAACGGCCCTTTCTCCCCCTTCCTTGTGGCCCTTGCCATGATGCGCACGCGCACGCGCACGAACCCTTCCTCTTTTCAAACATACGAGATTCCATCCAAAGTTTGGAGGAGATGCGACACAAGATGCTAATCTGCCCTTTGCAGCTTTGTTTAGCGCACTATTGTGACCTCCATGGGCCGACGCCCCTGATGGTCACGGAGGGCCTTCCAGTCCCTTGCAGCATCTGTGACGAGGCTCCTCCCGGTCCTGCCACTTCGCGCGACAAGTCTGGCCCAAGAGCCCCAAGTTCGGCCGAATCTTCACATGTAGCCGCCATCACGGAAGCCCTCCGCCACATCAGCTTCTCCGAAGCCCAGCGGAGCTCGTCTGAGCCTGTCACGGAACAGGAAGCCCATTCCCGCCGCGCCTCCATACGGCAGGCGGCTCGGGCAGCTGCTGCCCCAACTACCGACTCTGCCATCGAGACCCCTCCTCAGAGCCCGTGTCTCGCCCCAGGCCCTGGAGCGCAGCAGCAGAAACCGCGGCAGGATTCTGGCTTCCGCAGAACCTACGACGAATATGTGACGCGCCGCGCCGGTCCATGCGACAACTGCGCCCTGACTTTACCGAAGCGACAGGAAAATGGCAAGGACGTAAGCACGGGGTCGCGGCCTGACCGAGGTCCTACCCTGAGGACGCGAGCTCCATATGCACGAGTATTTACAGGAGTCGATAACCATATGTCACCGCCGACGTCCCGGTCATCCTCGTCGACCCCGTCCGAAGACGAGTCCGGCAACCAGCAACGTCCACCATCCCACCGTCGAACCGGGACTGGCCTCTCGGTGACCTCTCGTTCCAGCGGCACCTCTGACAGCGCGACTGCCAACTCGCACATGCACTTTCTCGACTACACGTCGACTCACGAGCCTCTTGCGCCCGAATCCTTCTCCCTTGTTCGCGCATCGTGTTTGCGCACGCTATCATTGGAGACTCTCCCCCGCGCGCCAGCGACAAGCCCCGCTGCCGCCGGAGCTACCATGCCCACCCCAAGCGGCTCGCCAAAAAGCCCGGCCTATGTCACGACTCACAGCATCGGCTCGGCCGCGTCAGGTGGTTCAATCTTCTTCGGCGACAGAAAGGTCGGCTATACCACAGCCTACATCTTCCGAGTTCCCGACGTCCATGCTCGCGGGCACAAACGCGTCTACGCCTTCCTGGCGCTTAGCACGCACCCGGAGCCCACTGCCGTCAAGACTTTTACCTTTCTTTCTTCCGCCTTTCGGGACATGGCTTCTTGGATCCAGGAGCTCGCAGAAGCAGAGGCCGAGCGCGCCCTTGCCGAGTCGACCGGCTCGTCAGGAAGCAGCCCGGTCGCCCCCGGCCCGGGATACGGCAGCTTCCACTCTGAGCCGGTCGCGCCACCCGTCTCTGGGGGTAACAGTAGCTTCCTGACGGGAGGTATTGGCGGCCTGTCGCGGCGAATGGGTGGCGGCTTTGGAGGCTCCGGGATCGCGCTCAAACAGCGCGGACTGGCGGAGCTAGTCGGGCTGCCCGACTTCTTCATCGAGCTGCATGCCAAGTTTGTCCGGTTGTTACTTGAGATTGGAGTTATGGTTGGGTCGTGAACCCCAGCAAGCCGCAGCAGACAACCTCTGTCCTGTCCTTTGGAGGATTTGCGGCGGTCTCGATGATGGAGGCAGGCACAACACTCTGCCACGCTCCCTGCTCCACCTACTCTGCCTGCTCCGCCTGCTTCGACCGCTTCGACACAACAACAAGCCTTTACTCTTCTACCTCACAACCTTGTTAGTAGAAGGTTCGTTTTGTGCGAACCACCTACCTCACGGCCGAAAAGATTTGCATCACAATTGGAACAAGCACTGAACTGGGTCGTGGATGCTGAGTCGATGGTTGGTTCCACGCCACGGCTCCCGATCCTGGCGCCTCTTCTCTGTGCTACAACCTTGGACAATCACAACACGAAGTTCTCGGCTCCAACCTACTATCCCAAGCAACGGGACACACGAATTTCAACATATTCACGGGTTTAGACGGATATCAGGCACTAATAGAAGGCTGAGGCTGGATGCGGGAATGGACTACTTGCATTAGGGATACATGCATTTGGGAGGGAAAGGGATATGAGTGGGACCTGCATTGATCGTCACATAATTCTGCACAGAGGGCGTGGCTGATGTCGTTCTTCTATGAATATCCAAGAACAAGAGGGAGACAAGCAAGCAAGGAGGAGTTTGGTCTGGGCAGCCGGGTGGCCTGTGGTTGTCGTCTTCCTCCATCGTTGCTGTCGTGCTCTTTTTCTTTCTTTTCTTTCGAACGCTGATACCCAGAGGAGCGGGAATGGGAGGGGAAGATGGTGCGGTTTTGATGGCTTCTGCTCGGCGGAACGAGCCGCTGTTTGTACTATAAAATCTCTAGGGCTGCTGACGTTGTCGGCACTACATCAAGATTCGAAGTATGTATGTCACGTTCTGTTGTGTATAGAAGAGGTAACCGACAGGCCTGTCACGCTACTGAATGCAAGGGGAACGTCCGTTTCTGACGAGGGAAACAAGGCCACGGGTATATTGAATCAAGGCGGGCTGGACTCTTTTGAATCTTACCAAGGTAAGGCCGTGCAGGCGTCGCCGCTCATGGCCTAGATGACCGATCAAAGAGCAAGCCGATTCGTTCTATGGTTTGCTACAGCGTGATCCGGGTGGTTTTTTTTTTCTCCCTGTACATGCACGCCGCGATCCACCTCCCCACGAACTTGTTGTCGTCTGGTATTCCCGTCCCCTCTTTCCGGGCCAGAACTCATCTGATCCCGTCACCAACAGGGACAATCGGGTCGCCGTCGTCTATTTGTAGAAATCGAACTTGTTCTCGTCGCTCGTCCCCTTGACCTGGCTGCTGTAGGCATCCTCGAGATCAGACTGGATGATGTTGTACCGGTTCTTGCGGACGGCGCGCAGGCCGGCTTCTTGCATGATGGCGGCGATGACGGCGCCGCTCAGCGGGTCGTTGCGCACAATCAGGCTGTCGAGATCGACCTCGGGCGCAAGGCTCATCTTGCTGGCAATGGTGGTGAAGATGAGGCGGCGCTCGCGGCGGTCGCGCAAGCTGGGGAACTCGATCTTGCGGTCGAGGCGGCCCGGGCGGAGCAGGGCCGGGTCGAGCGTGTCGGCGCGGTTGGTCGCCATGATGACCTTGACGTTGGCCGTCTGGTCGAAACCGTCCATCTGATTGAGCAGCTCGAGCAGGATGCGCTGGACCTCGCGGTCGGCGCCCGTCTGCGCGTCGAAGCGCTTGGTCGCGATGGCGTCAATCTCGTCAATGAAGATGATGGCCGGCGCGTTCTCGCGCGCCATCCGGAACACGTCTCGCACCATCCGCGGACCCTCGCCGAGATACTTCTGCACGAACTCGGAACCGACCACGCGGATAAAGTTGGCCGTCGTCGAGTTGGCGACGGCCTTGACGAGCATGGTCTTGCCCGTGCCGGGAGGCCCGTACAACAGGACGCCGCGGGGCGGGTCGATGCCGATCTGCTTGTAGAGGTCAAAGTGTGTCAAGGGCAGCTCGACGGCCTCGCGGATCTCCTGCTTTTGCATGTCCAGGCCGCCGACGTCCGCATATGTCACGTCGGGCTTCTCGTCGGCGCCGAGCATGGCGATCGACGAGTCGGCCTCGGGCGGGAGGATGTCGACGAGGGCGTTGGAGTGGCGGTGCAGGGCAACCGAGGAGGACGGCTTGAGGAGCTCGCGATCAAGCGTCGACAGGATACGGACGACATAGTTGGACCCCGTGCTAGACTGGACGATGCCGGTGCTGGGAGCAGGGTTAGGCAAGCGGGGGTTGTTGGCGGTGCGGTTTTGCGGAGCTCGAAGAACGGGGGGACTCACTTCTGATCGATCGCTTCCATGAACTGACCGATGACTAGAGGTACGCTCTGGATGCGCTTGATCTCCTCCTGTGCCCGGACCAGTTCCCGCTTCAAGCTCCTCTGCTCATCCTTGATGTATTCTTCCTGCAGCTGGATGTACTCGAGTTGCCGTTGCAGCCGCTTCAGCGTCGCGTACTCATCGCCGCCTTCTGTTGGCACGCCCTCGAAGTTCTCGATACTAGGGATGGTCGAGGTGGTGTTCTTCTTGAGCGGCTGGGTGCTGTTGGTGGCGTTCTCGACCAGGACGTCACCCATTTTGACTGCTGTCTCGGCCTGGCGGGCTTGTGTATAGTTTTATAGCAGGGTGCGAATGACTGACGGACCGGGATCGATGCGGGATTTGTTGGCGTCAACGAGATCGGTGCTGCTGATGTGTGGTGCCTGCAATCGCAGATCCGGCGGTTTGTGTTGAAGTTGCTTCGGTGCCGTTCTGTCGCCTCGTTGCGTGCGCAGTCCAGCCTAGCCTGCGTTATCTTGGCGCTAGCCAAACAGTGGCTCGTCATCTGCCCGGAGCCTGAGGCTGACCCACACACTGGTCCGTGCTTGTGCAGAGATCGGCCTTCCCGCACTGTCCAACTTGGTGTCGTGCGTTGTGGAGAATGTACAGATTAGCTATGGTTTATACTCCTTACAGTAGCACCTCACCTTCATAGCACCAACCACTACGGTAGTAATACACCTGCAACCTCTACGGTCTCTTCAGCTGGCTTCCAGACCATATTGGAATGCCGAAGATCAAACTGATGTGGAGTTTCTTAATACGTCGAGGTACGGAGTACCCGCCATCGAATTGGAGAGGATTGGCTCTCGTGATCTGCCTGTGACAACGTGAGGAGCTAGCGTATGAGTACCCGATAAGGCGACTAGGAAGTATCCACATGCTATCGCGCGGCCGCTGCGTGGTGACTTGTAACTAGTTGTGCACTTCCTCATTTACGACCTTGATGGCTAAGCTCAAGGTCTATCCAATTTCCGTTGCTGCATTGCCTTTATTACCATTCATCTGTACCGATTTCAACGTAGCTGGGCTTGCACTGAAATTCTAGGTACAAATCCATACATACCCTACCTTTGTTGGTACCCTTATGTACGGATTACATGCATAGGTAGGCTCTGCAATCCCACGGCGAAGATCAGGGCGGGATGATGCCACCGTGAGCTGCGTTTGCTGTCATGACAGCAGCGCATCCAAGCGGCAGCCACCAACCGGCAGCAGCAGCAAGTGCTGGGGTCCTGGAGAACGCCCGCGGGGTATGCCATGTGGTGAGTGACTCTGCCGCTTCCGTTGCGAGCATTGGTTGGTCCAACGGTCGTGCGCCTTGCCCGCTCCCTTACCACGCCCCAGTCCGTCTTATTAGTCACTAGTGTAGGCCGGAGATGTTGCCGGCCAGGGTGCTGCCTCTAAGCCTGGTTCCTCTCCACCTGCCTCTCAATCATCCAAAGCCCAGGCCTTCCCTTTCCTTCTTTCCTACTCTTCCCTGCAGTCTGCATCTCCCCCAGATTGTCGAAGCCCGCGGCCAGGAAAGTTGTCTCACTCCCCACCTCAGGGTCTGCCTCCAAGTTGCTTGTATTCCCAATTCTGCAACACCTGCCTGCCTGAGTTCATGGTCTCATCTCGCCGTGCCGCTCTGCACGTCCGCCCGGCAGCAGTAGCAGCACCAGTCCTATCGCACGCAATCGCCCATCGCCACTCGTGACTGTGTCCCTCTCGACGCATTCGCAACTTCACGACCCGCCGCCACTGATCATTATCAATGGAGAACGACTCAACGTCCATCACTATTCCCGAACAACGCCACCGGGCGGTCCACGCCGAGGCCGGATCCTCGCCGTCGTCATACTCGAGCTCGCCGAGCTCCTCGCCAGAACCGTCGACCAAGGCGGCACAGAAGCGGAAGCTACTGCATACTCGACGACCGAGCCTGCTGAGTCGGTCGCCTTCTCTCCAGGAAACGTGCAACCCCCAGCTAACGTCATTGGCAGGCTCGGCCTTCACCCAGCAAGAATGCACGACCATCAAGATCGGTGACGATCCGGAGGGGCCTATGCGACTGGTAAGCTTGTATCCTGACGGCTGCGTGATATTGTGCTGCCGCCGAAAGCTGCACAATCATCGCTCACATTCATTTTCTCTAGATTACCTACCTCTCTTCCGACCAGGGCTTTGTCTGGAACCCCGAGATCTTTGTGCCTTCGTTTTGTGATTACGACTACGTCCCACTCGAGCAACGCCGCGATCCCGTCCATGAAATCTACCTGAGCGACGAGGAGATCAAAAAGATACTGCCGCAATGAACAGGTAACATGGCGCCCCCAGCCCAGAGCAACGAGTGCTTTGGTAAGGAGCCCATGTACATCACGTCATCCGGCGGCGAATAGTCGCGATGCGGGTCAACATTTCGCTAGCACCAGTTTCTCCGGAGTTGAAGGCGTTGATCTCGAAAACCGGGCGTAAAATCTTCCCTCAGTAGAGATATTCGACCAACTTGCTGTACACTACTTCGTGGTGTTGAGGTATCAGTCTACCTGGACGGATGGAGGCCAATCGCTGGCAACAAGAGTGCCACCACTTTCAAGTTTGCATTCAAGGATTTGTGGACGAGAGCAGAGGAGTTTTGGAACAGATCATGGGTACGGGAAACGGTTTGTCATTTATATCCAGAGAGGAGTTCGTTGATTCGGGCATTCCCATCTCATTTCTAGCAGCATCACCAAAATCCACGTCTGGGGGGCTAAGTCATTCGAGACAAGCTATCCAAAGCGTCCAGCTTCGGCGTAACCCTTTGTGTTGTAAATGGTGACCTAAGCAGACCGGTAGTTATTGTATTGCCCATGTCTTGCCCTTCCAAGTCGCATATTGACACCGGGGATCTCGATGTCATTTTCCACAGTCGTCATCTCGCTAGTGGGCAAGTGGGCAGGTACCTTGGTATGGTACCTTATGTACCGTACGCATGTACTGTACTGTATGTATATACATGACATAACTAAATTGAGCTTGGGTGACTCCTCGGCAGTTGGCCTTCTATAAGTCATTGACCAGCCTCAGTTGACACGGGACCTAAATACTGCGGTGCGAGGCTTATCTGCTGACGGGTGATGCCGGAGCGCCTGCGTTCCAAGACAAGCGGCACTATGTCCCGGGATCAGAGAAAGTCAAACTGCAATGGGCCCATCTGGAAAGACCATGCAAAGTCCGTATGTGTCTTACGGCGTCGCCCCTGTGCACCAGGCCAGACCTCATACCACACCATCACCAACAGCAGTAAGCGTGGCATTCCGGGCGTTCGAGCGAAAAGATACCGAATGCAGCGTTAGTCCCAACACAAGGTCCAGCATGTGCCGCCTGGAATTGTAACATCTCAGCTCCCGGTCTGCAGCGTCCCTGCGTCATGGGCATGCAGCTCGCACCGGCCAGCCAACATTGCTCCCGTTGCATCGGTGGTTCCCTGATCTGACCCCGAGATGGCGAGGTCGAGCCCCACCACTGACCGCATCCTCCCTCTTGACCGGCTCGGGCAACCCCACACCGATAATAAGTTCGTGCTGATAATCGTGGGGCAGCGCACGGGTGTTTCTTTGCTGTGGTATCGATAAGCCAACGCGTCGCGGTCTGTACAATCCATAACTACATACTTCGAGAGATCGAGGACGCCTTACCCCGGTTAGCAAACCCATTTATCTGCTATGCTGGGGAAGTATAATATTTTTTGGAAGAACTCGAGGATTCTAATCAACGGATTGGTATCAACACCTTCGTCAACCAATCCCAACACCTACTAACGAACAACTGGCGAATTTGAACCCACCCCCCGTGTTAGAAAGATGGATGAACCCGCGCACCGGCGCATCGAGCTCCAGTCACCGGAGGATTTGACCTATCTCATTGACAACGTGCGGCGCGCAGCCACAGATAGCATCAACGCGGCCTTCCCGCCAGTAGACAACCCACTCGACGACCAAGAAGACGAACTGCGCAACCAGATTGAACAGCTGGTTAATGACGTGAGTCAATATTCCCCCCCACCCGCAACCTCCCTTCTTCCCTCCCGGTCTTCCTCGCTTCCCCGCGCTTCACATTTCACCTCCTATCCTCTTAAAAAAGAAGAAAAGAGAGGAGAACAGACAACACGCCATACTAACACTTTGTTGACGCCGGCGCCCGACAACAACAAAAAAAAAAGTACATCATCCGAACCTTCACCCTCGCCGCGCCCAACCTGACAATCAACGGCCTGCCAATATCCGACCCCTCGCGCTTCCTCGACCGGGCCTCCTCCTCCGCCTCCCGCGGCGGCGGCGGCGGCGGCGGCGAAGACGACGACGAGCCCCAGGTGCAGTACGAGTACGAGCCGTTCGACCCCCGCAAGCGCGACCGCATCGAGCAGCTCATCTCGGAGGAGGAGGACCTCCTGCGCGGCATCGCCCAGCTCAAGCGGCGCGTGCCGCAGTCGACGGCGTCCAGGTGGGCGGAGGCCACGGGCGCGGCCGTCGCCGCCGACGAGGCGGCCCTCCGGGCCGCGTGCGAGCGGGTGGCCGAGGAGGGCGCCGTCAGCGGCAAGAAGGCGCTCGAGGGGATGGGCCCGCTCGAGAGGCAGGCCGACGTGGAGGCCCGGTTTGGGGATGCGGTCGGGACGCTCGGGAGGTTGAAGAGGGATATGCCGGCCGTGGTCGCCAAGATGGAGAGGGCCAGGGTTGCGGCCGGCTATGTGACTGGGAGTAGCGTTGGGAAATGACCAAACGGGAACGAGCCCTTGTGCCGGGCTCTTCATTCCTTCCACTCCGGTGTTCCGGCGTTTTGGCGTTCAGGGGAAAGGGGATGGGGGAGGGCGTTTTTTACATCGGGGACAGGCTATATGTAGAGTTGAAATTCAAGGCCATACCAAGGCATTCAACTGATCTATTGTGTATTCATGCAAATGGCTAAAGTATTACCAAGAACGCAACAAAGTCTACGTGTCACACAGTGACGCCCACAGAAACTCTGCAAAGATCATGGCTTCCCCCTTGCTGCTGGAACAGAGAGTTCCAGCAGAACAAGGGGTAGATCTTGTTGGACCTGAGACTCAAGGACCCGCTCTCCAGCCAGGCCCCGCCGTCCTGTTCAGACGCCCAGCCTTGTCTGGCTGCTGGTTCCCTACGCGGCAGCCGGAACAGCAGCATCCTCCTTGGCTGCGTCGGCAGTCTCGGCAGCAGCAGGCGCGCCAGCATCGGCCTCGGCGCCCTCCTTGGCCGCCGCGGGCTCGTTCTTGGCCGCGGCCTCGGCTTCCTTCTTCTTCTTCTCCCACTTAGCGGGCCTGGCCCACTGCTCCTCGCGCCACGGACCCATGTCGCTGAGATGGCACCCGCCCTCGCACTCACACGTACCGCCAAATTGCTTGGGCAGGTTCTCGGCGGGGATCTGGGCGAGCAGCTCCTTCTGGTAGTTGCTGCCGAGCACATGGATCTTCTTGACCGTGACGGGGTCCAGCCAGCCCTTGACGACGCTCCAGACGGTGCTGAAGCCCCAAGGGGTGTTGATCAGGTACAGATGGCCGAGGCGCTCCGGGTAGTAGTTTTGGCTGAGGGCGCTGGCCTGCTTAACGTACCCGTACACCTGCGGTGCCTTTGCCAGGCCGACGCCCTTGAAGTCCATGATGGTGCAGCAAGTCTCGAGCAGCGTGCCGGCCTTGCGGCTGCACGCCGGCAGCCGCGGGTCCGCCACCCGCTCGTACTCAACCGCCAGGTTCGTCAGCATGCGCTCCGCCGTCGTGATCTTGTACATGGCCGTCAGATCGATCCCTCCGAGCTGCTCGATGTAGACGGGGCGTCCATCCTGAATAGCGAGACGACCGTTAGATTGAGCGCGGGGTAGCAAGCATTAAACTGGGGGAGATATGCATACCTTGTCGGTCTTGTGGTAGTACTGGGGATAGTACTTGAAAACCTCCTCCTTCTCGGGGTATTCCCAAGTCGGCAGCAATTCGTCGAGCTTGGTCTCTTGCCGCCACTTCTCGCATTCGATGAACCTAGGATCATTCCGTCAATACCCACGCATCGACACCGCCTTCTTTCAAAATTGCTTACATGGTCTTGGCCAGCTCAACGTCAAACTTGCGGGCACGCAGGAAGCGCAGCTACCACATTTTGTCAGTAGCCGTCCCCAGCCGATATTGTTCTTTCCGAGCCTTCAGTCATACCAGCGTGAGCGTGTCAAGCCGCTCCTTGTAACCCTCCGATTCGAGGAGCAGCCTCAGCTGGTGGACCTGGGCCTGCTGTTGAGGCGTCAGGTAGCCGGGATGCCCGCTCTGGGGGGTTGGGGCCGTAGTCGGGTAGTCGTAGTCATCGTACTTGGGATCGAGCTCCAAGGGTGCGGGTGCGGGCTCAGCCATTTTGTATGGGTCTGTTTATCCGCTGGTAGGAGTTGTTCCGCGATGAAAAGGACAGGGTGTAGGTAAAGGAGAAGTTGCCAGGGACTCAATTTCCCCGCTAGTTTTGGATGCCGTCGGTGGAGGTGTCTTGCGGGTTTCAAGACAGGCGCCGAGTGTGTGGATAGGGGCGAAGAAACCGGCGGTTCGTGGCAAAAGAAAGGGCTTGGGGAGTTGGGGGAAGGGTGCAAAGTGTTGACGGGTCCTGAAATAGGTCAAGGGGCCCAGCGCCGTTGATTTTTCGGCGCGGGTGACTGGGTGACGGCGTGCTAGGGGGGGGTTTGAATGTTGCGGTCAATCACTCTCCACTTGGCCAGCATACGCCCCGCACAATGGCCGCCTAGCCCCTCGGGCTCCCCACCTTCTGGGCGATCTGGAGATCTGGCATCCCTTAACAGAGTAATCCGTACTATGGACAAGTCGCGTAAAGCGCCTGACAACGTAGGTTGGCCGGGGCCGAACCCCAACGCTTAGCGATCGTTAAGCTTACTCGACCGAGCGGCAGTGCCGCACCTGCTGCTGGCTGAAGTCGGGCAACAAAAGGACTCGGCCGCCTCTGCCGCCCTCGTCGGCCCTGCCCAACCAACGACACGCCAGGAACGCCTCACAACTTCTCAGAAGTTTTCAGTCCGAGTCTATATAACGCAGATCTCTTTCCTCCATAACGTCACGATTTTTGTTTACAAAAGAAAAGCCGTTTTGGAAATCAAGGGCTCTTCCCTTTTTCTCCTTGTTCTCGGCTCTATGTGTTGCGTGCCGAGGATTGGCCCTTCAGCATTGGCACTATCCATACCGGGCCTTCCGTCCAAATACACTTGGCAATGTAGTTGTGCCAGCGAACCCGGTCTTTTGGGACGGTGAATACTAAACAGAGACGACCGCCACCGGGACGGAAACTATCTGGAAGCAGAGACGCCTGCCGCAGTCCGGCGCGACAAGGGACAAACCATGAACATGTCCTTCCTGAATCGCCTCAGCTCCCGGAGTTCTGAGAATTTTTCCTTTTCCCTTTCTCCTCCTCCTCCTTCTCCTTGCGCTTTTGCACGACATCCCAGTTGTATAGCCTTGCTACCGCGACTTCCATCGTCTGCCCGCGGTTAGCAAAACTTCCTTACCAAAGCAGCTTAAGCGCAAGGCTGGCTCACCGTTATTTGCTCCCGCAGGAAGTCCAAGTCCTCCTCGCAGTTGGACAAACTCTGCTTCGCAGCCTGCAACTTTGACTCAAGGAGCGCCTCGGCCTCGTCGATTGGGTAAGACAGCATTACGTTGGCCTGCCAAATGTCAGCCTCTAGAAGCACACTCCCACACTCGTTGGAAAGGTTCCTACCCCAAGCCACAAGTAAACCTCGTCCGTCGGCGGTATCTCGGCCTTCGCATACAGAGTGTCGTTCAATTCGAACGTTGTCTCTATCGGATCAGATTCGCCCTGCCACAATCAACCGCCGATCAGCACCATGGCCGCTCATCGAGAGTGGCCGCGCCTCGCCCTACCGTCCTCAGCTTCAAAAAGCGGACAGCCTCCAGCGTTTTCCGAATGTCGGGCATTTTGTCCTTTAGTCCCGCTACCCTCCGCTGCAGGTTCTGCTCCATGAACTGGTATTTCCTGCACGCCGACCACGTATCAGCCGAACGCCGTCCGTCAAGGCTGGGTTTCAATCTTAACCGGGAGAGCTCACGCAATCATCTCTTGAAACCGACGCAGCGTCGGCTCAACATCTGCTCGTGACGTGACATAGTCCTCGACCTTGTCGACGAATGGCGCATACGGAATGCCGCGAGGATTGGAGGGTGTGGCGTCCCTGTCTCGTGCAGGTGGTCAGTTAGCAATAACAGCCAGAGTGCATATGCTAGAATGGCGCCCGCGGGGGAGGGAAAGTTTGGTTACCTTGCCGCTGCTTCCTTGTCTGTGCTCGCCATCTTGGACAAATTCTCACATGTTGCAGTGGAAGGATACTGCAAGCGACTGTTAACCCGAGCCAACAGAGTGACGTCGGGTTTGGTACCTAGGTTAGGTCAAGCCGTTCTCAAGCTGCTGGCCAAAAATTCATAGCGGGGTCGAGTGGGCAGCGAGGTACTTCTCGTAGGGAGCAAGGTGAAGGTGTGGGGTAGCAGGGGTTGACGCTACAAAGTACGGATACTTTGTATCCGGATTGCTGTGTGGTACGAAGCATCCGTGTCTTGGATGCTCTCTAATTATGTACGGATGTACCTTTCTCCATACGCTTCCCCATTCTCTATTTGGTTGCACCTGCTTCGTTCGTAGTGTATGTATAACAGTACAACTATCTACGACACCTGAACTGACTAGTGCGTAGAATTCTTCAGTTTCTCGAGTACGGCGCTATCGCTTTGCGCAAGAAGCACCTTCTTCTGATTGCGTTACTGTGCTCAAACCTCGCCAGCCAGCTGCGGTGCTCCACAAGCCCTCCGCGTGACGCGCCCAACCGCCATTTGCATCCCGGTCCCATGAATCGAAGATACCTCGCAATCGCTGACGCTCGCTCATCTTATCCTGTGGACGACTTATCCCTCTCTGTACTCTGTACCGCGTCGCGGTATCAGGCCAGAATGATAGCGGGAAGACATACGCAGTTATTCGGATTACGCTCGCAGGAAATGGGGGAGTAGCTTGATAGTTCTCCACGGCGAGGGTGTCTCGGGCTGAGGTGTCAACTAGTTGTATGTACACTCAGGACGAGGCATTCTGCGTTTTGAAACACCAACCTTCCAATACCGGAGGTGTTGTATGCAGGATCACTTGAATATGTCTGCACCCATTATTGCTGTACCTGTATGATTCGGACAGCGCGAGCATGATTGGTCGCCCCGTTTTGTCACCGCATTCGCAGCGGCGGCGGTAAGCAGCCACCTTGAGCACTGCCAAACGTTTTCAAGAGACACCCCATGTGGAGTAAATTGGAGTAATATGTATCCTCCAGAGCCGTCAATCAAACTATTGTTTCTCAGCAGGATTGCCCGTCGCTCATGGCGGATGTACCCTGGTAGGTAGTTCGTTGATTACTTCCTTGGATGAGCCTGGTGCGCATGAAGGTTCCGGGGGCCCAGGTTGGGTGCCTAAAACTAACTGTAAACAGACGCACGGTGGCGACGACGTAGCCGGACCGTGTAGCGAGCTTTCCCCGGCCACTACGTAATCGGGGAGATGCACTGCAGGAACACCTCACACCTGACCTACCCCCTTCGCCTCCGCATCCGTCCCAACCCGCTTCCCCAACCTCTCTCCATCAACTTCTTCCGAGACTCGACATCACCTTTTCGCGTCGTGTCTCATCGTCGTCATCATCACCATCGGCGATAGATTTGTTGTGCTTCGATCGTCGCATCGCCTTGACTTCCATTCGTCCTTCACGCCGACCGACCGGACCAGACAGTCGCCCAAAATGAAGGGTGCTTTTCTGCTGACCGCAGCTGTGCTGCTCGGCTCCGCCCAGGGAGCAGTTCACAAAATGAAGCTGCAGAAGATCCCTCTCTCTGAGCAGCTTGTACGTCTGACCCCGTTCAAGCACGCGCCAGCGGCTACTGATCTTACCGCGTCCAGGAGGCGGTTCCCATCAACACCCAGCTCGAGCATCTCGGCCAAAAATACATGGGGTTGCGCCCACGTGAATCTCAAGCCGATGCCATCTTTAAGGGCATGGTTGCCGACGTCAAGGGCAACCATCCTATTCCCATCTCCAACTTCATGAACGCACAGTGTATGTGACGCCACCGTGGTGGCATGGCTGGCTCGTCCTCAATTCGGAGACTGACACTGGAGCACCCTAGACTTCTCCGAGATCACGATTGGAACACCCCCTCAGTCATTCAAGGTGGTCCTCGATACCGGTAGCTCCAACCTGTGGGTTCCATCAGTCGAGTGCGGCTCGATTGCTTGTTACCTGCACTCGAAGTATGACTCATCTGCCTCGTCCACCTACAAGAAGAACGGAACCTCGTTCGAGATCCGCTACGGGTCAGGCAGCCTGAGCGGGTTTGTCTCTCAGGACACAGTGTCCATCGGCGATATCACAATCCAAGGCCAGGACTTTGCCGAGGCGACCAGCGAGCCCGGTCTTGCCTTTGCCTTTGGCCGTTTCGACGGTATCCTTGGCCTTGGCTACGACCGGATCTCAGTCAACGGCATCGTCCCGCCTTTTTACAAGATGGTTGAGCAGAAGCTCATCGATGAGCCCGTCTTCGCCTTCTACCTGGCCGATACCAAGGGCCAGTCTGAGGTTGTCTTTGGCGGTGTTGACCACGACAAGTACAAGGGCAAGATCACCACCATTCCGTTGAGGCGCAAGGCCTACTGGGAGGTTGACTTCGATGCCATTTCTTACGGCGACGACACTGCCGAGCTTGAGAACACTGGCATCATCCTGGACACCGGTACTTCTCTGATCGCTCTGCCCAGCCAGCTCGCCGAGATGCTCAATGCTCAGATCGGCGCTAAGAAGAGCTACACCGGCCAGTACACCATCGACTGCAACAAGCGCGACTCCCTCAAGGATGTCACGTTCAACCTGGCTGGCTACAATTTCACGCTCGGCCCCTACGACTACATTCTCGAGGTCCAGGGCAGCTGCATTTCTACCTTTATGGGCATGGATTTCCCGGCTCCTACTGGGCCACTTGCGATCCTGGGCGATGCCTTCCTCCGGAGGTATTACTCCATTTATGACCTTGGCGCCGACACCGTCGGTCTGGCAGAGGCCAAGTGATTGAAGGATGGGCGGCAGGGAAAGACGATGGGTAATACGGGGAGTCTGGAAATCGGGCTTTGGACTGTAGTCTGTATCTATCCAGTTGCTCAAGAGAGTTGTTGTTCGATTTTGTTATAGGATCTGTCTAGGAACTTTTAGCAGGAGTGAAATTTTTCGTGTGCAAGCTCTGGACTTGAGTACGCAGGCAGTTGCACAATCTGCTTCGCCGAGAAGAACAAAGGCGTCCTCTTTGAAAAAGCCTACCTACGCGTCACAGGGGTATAATTTTTTGAGTTTGACCTACGCCCTGTCCCATACCAACCGCGTCCCAATCCCCGTCAACCTTGCAATGTCATTACCCGTGGATGTATCACGTAGCAGAAGCCGACATCCCACACGCTTCAACCTTCCTATCCAGACAATGACATGGTAAGCTCATTTTTTAAAGGTTGCCGTCCTCCCTCCCTTCACGTGATTCATCTTCCTTGCGCCTTGTGGCGCATCCCCTGACTTCATGCCGTACGGATCAAAGGGTGCAAACTTGCCCCGCACCTCTTTTCTGCCGCCATCATCATCATCATCATCGCCGTTCGTCGCCCGCGCAGCATGTAGCACGGACGACGCCTTGCTGTAGTCAAACGGCTCCTGCTCGGCATCGTCATCATGGTCTTCCTCCTGTTCGCCCGAGGTCTGTTCGTCGGCTGCCGAGGTCGCGGCGGAGGCAGATGTCTGCTGCTGCTGCTGCTGCTGCTGCTGCTGCTTCTGGGCTTTCTTGGCGGCTCGAAGTGCCTTCCTGGCTTGACCCTTGAGTTCCTTTGCTCCCCTTATGTCTCCGTTTTGAGCCAGTTGCTCTGCCAAGAGCTGAGCACGCTTGAACTCTTCTCGAGCAGCCTTCTTGGCTTGTTTCTTTGCCTGCTTGGCGGTCTTGTCATCACCACCCTCAACTTCCTGCTCGACACTAGGAGACTTCGGGTGGTCTTTGCCTGCGGAACTATCTCCACCCATCTCGATGTCGGAAACGACTTCGGCTTCGGATGCTGACTCAACATCAACATCCCTAGACTTCCGCTTTCGGCCAGCCTTCAGAGTGAAACCTTCTTCTTCGAGAACAGGGAGACCCTTGGTGTCTTGTTCAGCGACACGCTTGGGTGACGGTTGGTTGGTTTCCGGCAACTCCTCCTTAATAGCACCAAAGTCAAACGTGTACAGCGGAATCATATCTTCCTCACGTATCGGCCGGGCTTTGGACGTCCCGTCTAACGACGAGTTGAGCGCCACATCCCCCCAGAGCTGGGAGCGGTCACATTTCAGTTCTTCGATGCTGAGCGGCTCACTGTCCTCTGCCGCGGCAGCTGCCACCTTCTTGACCCCGAGCGAAGTCTGAGAGGCGCCTGATGACAATTCTCGGAAGAACTGAAGCATGGTGGGGCCGTTCACACCCCTTGCCCGAGCTTCTTGAATAACCTGAAATAGCTCCTCGAGACGACCTTTGAGCCCCCGTGCATTTGACTCCAATAAACTCCACAGAGCCTTCATGTCGGTGGGAATGATGCGTGCTATGTCGCTGAGGACCTGCTGGGTCATAATGAAGAATGGGCTCTCATCTTCCTGGCGGGCCACATCATCCCGCCACTTGTGCACCGCCTTGTAGACGGCGAACTGCTCGCCGTTGTACAGCGTCGGTGATTTGATCAAAGTATTGTACCAACCGCGGTTGCCGGCTCCAGTCTCAGGGTCACAAACGGGGTGCTCGTAACGCTGCAAAGACACCTCCTTCGACTTCTGAATAACACGGTCGATCGGGTTTCCATCGGGGTTATTCTGAGAGGCAAGCTCGGCAAGCTCGTTCCGCAGCATGTCGTAAATGTAAAGCAGGAAGTGGGTGTCGGATCGAGCGTAGTAAAACATCTCTTCAGGGAGAGGTCTGCCGGGTTAATCTCGTTAGTCAAGATGCTTGCATCGAGAGACTGAGCACGAGCTTACCTTATCCGCCAATCCGCAAGTTGATACTTTTTGTCCGCGTCAAAGTCGGCGAACTTCTTCAGTAAGAACGCCAAACTCTTGCCTGCATACCCGAGGGTGTCGCTGGCATAAAAAGTATCAAAAAGGCCCACTATATAGAGCCCAAGATCTCGCTGGAGCCAGATGACGTCCATAAACGCGCCATGAAGTACCTAGCGCTGGTTAGCGGCACGCCGCCCCCGATTCTTCCGTACTTGCTCACCTTGACAATCTTCGGGTCCGCGAAAACTTCGTTGAGAACCTCGAGCTTGTGTCTCCAGGGAACCAGTGTGTCAACTATCCAGTCCTTCTCTCTTGTGCTGATTTGCATCAGCGATAAAAGCCCTGCGTAAGTCCTGAAATCATGATGCTCTAGATCGACAGCAATCTCGGTTGCCTGCTTCAATTCTTGCAGCATCTCCAAAACCCCTTCGTAGGTGTCGACCCAGATTGCCTTCGTCGTCTCCATCGGCAGATACTTGATGGGCTCGCAGGACCGATAGACCTGTTCGGGATATTGCATGTTGGTGATCTCCTGCTCGTACGGATGCTTGTACCTGCAAATGGTCAACGTCTTCTCTAGTTGCAAAGCGCGTGAAGCTATGAAATGAGGCATGCGTACTGGGTGCGGCCTTCTTCGTCGACAAAGGTGTCGAGACTCGTCTCCAGCGGAACACGGGCGTGAGGTTTGCTCGTCATTAGAGGCTTCCATGGTCCCGAATCAAAATTGTCTATCTTCCTTTCGAAAGCGTTCTGGGGCTTCAAGATATTGGCACGCTTCATCGACCAGTCGAGCCTGCTGGTGGTCGATCTCGAGCGTTTGAGCTCTCGGCCCTGGAGATGGTCAGTCAACGGCGCGACAGATGATAGAAACTAAGCGCTCGTACAAGTTCGGCAGTCGGCGCATCTTTCCTCTTAACCAGACCCGTGTACTCGTCCAGGCAAGTGTCCGACTTCTCCAAGAGCGAGTCAATCACGTCCACCACGCCTTTCCATTGGATCTCTACATCGTCCACGTCTTCCAGCTGAGGTTCCCGTTGGGAGGTGAAGTTGCTGGCCGACTTAAGGACGCCGCGCGCTAATCGCAGGATGCGTTCCGTATTCTGATCGAGGCGAGTCGCGACCGAAGGGTGGACTGTCCGCTGAAACTGGAGGTCCTCGTTGGCGAGCGCGTTGACAGACCGTGTTACCGTGACCAGCGCAGAATGAACGGTGTCCCGCAACGACTTGAGGTCCTGAGATGACTCCATGATACTCGCGATGCCGGCGCCCAGGAATCTTATATGGCGGAGGCAATTGGCGACACGAGTGCTTTTATTCGGGGAGTCCCCATTCTCGATCCGCGCCTGACCTAGGAAGGGAACTTTTCGAGGGCCCGCTTTGTCTGGACTGATTCGATAAGGTACCTGACGAAAGTTGCAGCAAAGCAGACACTTCAGTTCGGCCAATCAAGTGTGTTATTTATGCAGTGTGGGTACAATTGATAAGATAAGTTTTGATGCGGCTACCATGGGAGTGGTGCAGGCAGTTGACCCTGTTTCTCACAATCTAGTGGAGCGCAAAGTACTCCGTACTACAGAGTACGACTCGGGACTTGCATCCGGTGAATCACACCTGGAGCTTAGATGATCAGTAGCGCGGAACTAAGCGTCAGTCTTGATACATAACACCCTTACAAGAGCGTTTGCGAAGACGGACACCATAGCTCATCCAGGCATCAACGTCCAAGATGTCTCAATCACTCGCGCCAGAGTGCAACGAAATCAAGGAGTGAGTGAACTTGAACTATTATTGCATGTCGTGATCAGGCTGACAACGGCTGCCTACGAAGACGCTACGACACTTGCTTCTTGAAATGGTACAGCGAAAGTAAGTTTTTGGCGGTTCTCTTCTTTTTTGGTGTGATCTTTTGACACTTATGATCCATATGTGCAGAATACCTCCGTGGGATCGGCACGACAGACAATAATGAATGTGCTGGCTTGTTTAAGGAGTACAGCTCCTGTTTGAAAGTAGGGTGGTGGCTCACATCTTCCACGAAATACGCTACTTCTTCACAGGGCTGATGGGTCTGTTCACTAGGGAGCACTCAAGGAGCGTGGTATTGATAAACTGCTGGATGAAGCTCGGGAAGACAATAAGGATAATGATGCAACGTTGATGGGGAAGAAGAAATGTAAGTGACCCCGAGTCTCGAGCCGGCGAGTGATAAATCTGACGGGCCGTTGCCTCTAGAGTGGAAGCATTCCTGAGGCATTCCATGCCCCCAGCCTGCAGTCATCTGGCCTGCAGAAGTTCTGTACGATTATTGTACGCAGTATTTGTATCATCGACGTCCATACGCGCATCCACTCATCCAGAGTTCAGTCATGTTGTGTATCTGGTAATCCAGAAGTGTAAAATAGTTCGAATCAGGCGCTTTGGATGCGCTTAGACAAAAACAAGCATTATATGGGTTTGTTTGAAAGATAAACGGTGGAGGGGACGGAAAAGTACTCTACAACAGTTGCAACATTTTCATCGAGATGGCATCGACATGAGATTCCAGATGAAGTACTCCTCTCAAATTTGTCTAGTAGGACCAGCTCCTGGTAATATTATGGCCTTGGTGAAGAAACACTGACACTCATTGTGCTACAGAACGGCAGTGTGGTGCTGCAAATACGGTCAACCACAGCGGTGTGAGCGCTGTGGCAGGCACTGCTGGAACTCTCGTATGGTCCTCAGAAGTGGTGATGATGGTTGATTGTTGTCAAGTGCCGGAAGCACTGGTGGAAGCTCTCTAAATACATGCTGAACCCTGGTCCGTCATCCCTAGTGGTGGGTCGGCCTCCGAGTACCTCGATCCAGTAACAACACATTGCGTGCCTAGCTCTAATTAAGCAGGCAGTAAGTGAGCGTCATGACTGGTCCGCGGTTTGCCCTAAGCAATCCCGTCTACAAAGCTCTGCGTACGTAAATTGCTTGAATTGGTAGATTGCATTGCAAACTCGTCGACTAGCTCAGATGCCTCTTGGTTATATGTATTGTCAATTAATGCATCGGGCAACATAATCAAAACCAATTGGTTCAGTTAGGAAGGCGGCCATCAGGCTAGCCGAGGAGTATCTTGGTTCGAGAGGCCGACACCTCACCTTAGTCACGAATGTTTGTAGAATATGTGCTAAAACTGTGTGAGTAAATTGTCATCGTTTCTAGGCATTTCTTCCCACAGGACTACCGCCCCCATAGAGGAGGAAACCAAGAGGTCATTGATACACTTACAGCCATTCCTCCCAGGAACACAAGAGCAAGTCTGCTGGTTGTTTGCAGGATGAGGCGTGCAGCCAATTGAATGAAGATGTCCCTCGTGTTCTTCATTGGTCTCTGGGTTCTACCTGTCGTTGCCGTGTTACATTTCTCCTCGTGCCAGGCCTGGATGCGCCTTTGGCCTCCTCGTTCTGCAGGATGTAGGTTCGAGCAATTTCAGCCTTTCCGCAGTCCAAGCTAGGATGCCAAAGCCACTCATTAAGTATTTCCCAAGTTCTCCGTCGAATCCAGGGCTTCGGCTACCAGTACTCCCGAATAGGTAATACACTACTGTAAGGTACGGAGTACTACCGTACACTATGTTTTACGAGAGTGCAGTGGGCCAGTGAACATAGATAGGACCCACCCACCAATCTCCACAAACTCCCGATTCGCACGCTAAGTGGAATTCAAGGTTCTGGACCTCGGGGTTTCAATTCCCCTTTCACACTTGGATACTGTGAAACGCAAGTGTTAGACCACGGTCGAGCTCACCCTCGCTGCTCGATATACCTGCGCCAACGCCGAAACGTGGGATCACCAACAGTCGCGCCGGCGTTTCGTCCCCAACCATCGGATCGCCTCAGCCTCAGCCCGGAATGCTCTGGCCATAGCCCACAGCGCGATTCTATGCACCCCTTCTCCATCTTGACTCTTGGCATCTTCGTAGCTGGCTACATCACCGCTCGATGGGATCTCGTCACCCGTCTCTATGAGCTTGCCATTTTCGCCTGGACCTACGGAGTGGTCGTAAGCAACGGCCCCCCTCCCCCTCCCCACCTGGCGGCGACGCTGCTTCTGCGTTTCTGCGCCGAACGCCGATCGAATTCTGACGAAGCCTTCTCTTGTGCAGACACGCGCCGCCAAGGGCTTTGTCGTGCTCAGCCTGGTTTTCCTCTGCATTTTTCTCCCGGTGGAGCGGCTTGCGACGCGAGAGGGGGACCTGGTACGACACTGCATTCCACCCGCCTTGTCCAAGCTTCCAGTTAAAGCTGACTGACTGCCCGTTTCAGCATCCGCGCTCGACCTCATCCGGCATCTCGGCCAGGGAGCAACTCAGACGGCGGGGTTCTTTTTAGCTGATTCGACTGCGCTCTTGCTGTCGGACATGCCAGATAATGATGGTCTGATGCGCGTTTTTTGGCCGGCCGATCTGCCGCGGTCGGACCTGAGGGGCGTGGTAGTGGGGTGGAGGAACTCGGCTCTGGACGTATTTGTGCTGGCCATCCTGGAAGAGGTCGAGGTGTGTGCGCGTAGGCGAACATTGAGGACAGCGGAGGGTGAGATTGCTGACTCGACCCCTAGCTTCGGAATGTCGAATTCGCCCTCAAGATTGGCACGCTCCTCCGCAACGCTCCCCATCCCGTGAGCCGCATCTACGAGCTGTGCGGCCAGACGTCGATATGCGTCCTTGGCCTGTCCAACACCCCAGACTCGGTCGAGATTGATCCGTCATGGATACGCGTCACGGTCGGGCCCAAGCGCCGTGTCCCTGCCATCACATGTCCGCGAGCCTCGAGCATTCAGCTGATCCTCTTTGAGAGACCGAATCCCACTAGAATGCAATATATTTCCCTAAACCCAATCGCGTTGGCTCTTGACGACAAGCACGATAGTTTCCGGCAAGATGTGTCTGATGGAATTGAAGACGATGACGAGAAGGAGGAGCGCAAGAAGAAGGAGCAACAGAGACAGCTCGTCGAGAAGCTGAAGCAGCATTCAATCTTTAAGCGTGTGCCTTCCGAGAAAGAAAAGGCACTCGCCAAGATTGTGAACCAGATCAACTGGTCATGGGAGCTCGAGAAGCTGGTCCAGAAGAACGTTTCTCGCATTGGCACGCGCCCTAAGCGGAGTCTTAGTGTCTCCGAGAGGGTTGTTGAGTCAGCAACGACGGCGCGCGACATGATGGTGGTGTGGATGTGGGATCTTTTTACCGTCTACGTTTGGCCTGTCATCAAACGGGTCTTTGTCATGGGCCTATTGGCCCATCGGATCGCCGCCGAAATGCTCTTGCGTATCCTGGAATGGCGGGCGCAGCCAAGGTACGCCGCCCTGAAGGACATCTCTGCCACCGCTCAGCAGGTCGAGATTCGTCTGCAGCAGTTCTGCTACTGGCCGATGCAGTACGTCACTCTTCGGTTGAGGAAGAACGACTGGGAGAGCGTGACAACCAGCCACCCCGACTACATCCGCTTTTATAACAGCCTCTGGCTTGTGGCCAACGATGTGATCATTGGCATCGCGCTGGGGTCTTACATCATTGATAACGCTGGCTGGGTTGCTGAGGAGGTCAACCAGCTCCTCAGTCAGTACACGGTGGACGCGCTGCAGAGCAGCATCTCCTGGCTCATGGGATGGCCCGCCGGGTTGAAGCTGAACAATGAGCTAGGGGCATTCCTCGGCGACTTGTTTCTATGGGTCATTGATTATTGGTCAAGTAAGTCCTCTCAGCGAGTCAGGAACAGGATATCGCTGACCGAAGCCAGGCTTCATCGGGGCTCTTCGCCCATATCTGCCTCGCATCATCTGGTTCATAGGCTTCTCGAGCTTTGCCGGAGCAAGCATGCCGATAGCCTTGTTTTCGGATCTTCTCTCCATCCTGACGGTGCACATCTACTCTTTTTACCTAGCCTCGGCCCGAATCTACCACTGGCAGCTGAATATCCTGATATCGCTGTTCCACCTGTTCAGGGGCAAGAAGCACAACGTCCTCAGAAATCGCATCGACTCGTGCGATTACGATCTTGACCAGCTGCTCGTTGGCACCATCCTCTTCACTCTTCTCTTCTTTTTGCTACCGACCGTGGTGGTGTTTTACCTTAATTTTGCTATCGCACGCATGGTTATCATCTCGCTCAAGGCCGTCTTCGACACGATGCTGTCTTGCTTGAATCACTTCCCTCTTTTCGCGCTCATGCTTCGGATCAAGGATCCTGGGAGGCTTCCTGGTATGTACCTGTCTTACAAGGCCGTTTGTTCGGGTTAGTAGGCTTACTCGACGGCAGGCGGGATCCGGTTTGAGCTTCGAGATACCCAAGACTTCAGATCACCCATTACTAACTCGCCCACACAAAAGCTGCCTTCGACTTCAGTAATATACCTAAAAGTGAGCTACTCCTGACCTATCGTCCAACATTCACCGCACTGACCGCAGGCAGTCCGTTCCCCTGAAATTCAAGGCCATGTTCCACCAATACTTTCAAATGGGACAGCGGATCCGCAAACACTATCTCTCGCCGCGGGTGTTGCTCTGTCTTCTCACCGGAAAGTTTGTCCCGCCGCTGAACCGCAAGAACCTGTACAGCCTCCAGTACAGCATGCTACCGGCGCGGAGAGCGGGTGTTATGGAGATGTGGAACGCGGTCAATTCGCTGCCGGAGTCCAAGAAGCGGGGGGTGCCGGTGCAGGTGCCAATCCTGGCGAACGGGAAAACATTCCCCAGCAATTATGGCGGGGGGAGGTCACGAGGTTATGGGTAGAGCTGGTAAACACGGTTATTTACATCGCACTAGAACGTAATAAATGGGCTAAGGCATTGCTCTGATCAGAGGAAACCTCCTGAGTGGAGAATGGTCGCTTCTGCTGTAGTTCGGACAGTCCAACAATCTCAGAGGAAAAGAGGAAAAAAAAAAAAAAAGGGGGGGGGGGGGGGTTAAACTCAGATAACAACTGATCCTGTTGCCCCTTGGGCACCTGTAGCTGGCAAGCGATCGGCTGAGGAGCTCCAAGTTATATTTCGGTTGTTCTCAACAAGACTGAAGAGCTTAGGTACACTGCCGAGTAATGAGCTAACAAACTCACCATACCTGCCACTTTCCTTCACGTTGTGGCTAACATGCGCAGCATTGTATGAGAAAGGCCGGTACCTTAGAAATCTTGTGTTACCTAGGTACCTAGGTACCTATGTACCGCAGCGGACCTTGGGGAAGCAGCATCTCAGCTCTGCAGACGGAAGAAGCACGCATAACCATCGAACCCCTTCCTTTTCGTCTCAAATGCTCAACAGCCAAATCAGAACGCGTTCGCCCGCGTCTAGATCATGGCTGGACCTGGGACTAGCTTGACCCCGCGATCTCTCATCTAGTGGCCCCACTATATTATACTCTTCTGCTGCTGCACCTTTAATGCAACTTTAAAGACTCCAGCTACATACACAGCAAACGACGAAACAAGCGTGAGATTTCCATCTATAGATGCCTTGATTCCTGTAAGGTTGGATGTTGCCACATCCTAGCTCCTTACGTGCCCAAGAGTGAAATTCAGCGTTGGCGAAGTTTAGGGCGCTTCTCCTCACTCCTCACGGCCGGCAAGCTCGCACTTGTAAGTGGGAATATCCCTTTTTCTCCCAACAATAATGGGATCTTTCCTTCTCCTTGTGTGATGTTCGGCATGTTGCTAAACAGCAATAATCATTCAGTCATTTTTCGGCACCTGAACCCTTCCTCCCCGATTTACAGTCTCTTCAAGATGAGTTCACCGGACCCCAAGGAACGCTTCTACCGCCAGTTCCAGACCTCAGTCACGAGTAAGTTCTGGGCATCCAGCCCCTTGATTCAGCGTCTTTCAGCGTCTCTAAACAAGCACACAAAGCCATCCATGAGCAGATCAACCAGCTCTCTTCCTTTGCCAGCGTCGGCCCTGAGCGCCAGGATGCTGTCGACCACATTCTGGGTGGCCTTTCCCACCTCTCCAAGGAGGTAGCCGATGCCACTGAATTCATCCCAGCCCATGATCTGCGGATCTACTCCGACACCGTGAAGTCGCTCAAGGACCAGCTCAACGAGGCGCAGGCCAAGTTGATGCCCAAGAACCGCTTTCAGTTCAGGAAGCGGCCCGAGAACAGCGACGCTGCCACGGCGAAGCCTGACACTCGTCGCCTGGACCTGACCGCCAACAACACCAGATCGTCCACGGATGTCGCATCCACACAGACGGAAGCTAAGGACACCATCGGCGCGCTCCCGGCTTCCTCGTCGCTGCCGACCAGCAGCAGGAACTACAACGCCGAGATCTCTCGCGATGACGCCACAGCTAAGGGCGTAGGCGTTCGCAAGCCGTCCTTCTCGGCGGCCCGCGACATCCACCTGTCTGACCACATCCGTGTGCACATCACCCTGCCAGCCTCGGCCTCTCGTGCCACCTCTTCCGGCACTCTGACGGACCTGCATCAGTGTGTCGTCGACATGACCCTGCCCACATCGAGCAGCACCACCGGCAGCGGGCCCGGTACCCCCTTCGCTAGCCTGACCCTCAAGGACATCCGGAGCAGCGCCATCGTTGCCGGCCACGTCAACGGGCCGGTCCACGTCACGGGCGTGCGCGACAGCGTCGTCATGGTCATCGCGCGCCAGGTGCGCATCCACGAGTGCCGCAATGTCGTCTTCTATCTGCATTGCGTGAGCAGGCCGATTGTGGAAGACTGCACGGGTGTGCAATTCGCGAAAGCACCCGAGATCTTTGTAAGCTTTGCTTCTCCCCCCCCCCCCCCCCTTCTTTTGTTTTCGTTCCAAATTGAAGGCGATGGCTGTGCTAACATGGCGTGCGTCTGTGTAGCTGACGGAGAAGGAGAAGAAGGAGGCCAACCTATACGACCAGGTTGACGACTTCAAGTGGCTCAAGACGTTCAGCTCACCCAACTGGAGCCTGCTGCCTGACGACAAAGTCGTGCCGGAGGATGTTTGGAAAAAGGCCCTCGATGGCAAGCCCGGTGCGCTCATTGACGATACGCTCCGCATGCTGGGCGTTGGGAAGGGTCTCGGCGCTGGGAAGGAGACCTAAGGAGCGGGGATTTGGTGGGAAGAGTTGCCTCGTCAGGAAGTCGTTTATACCAGGGAAGATGGTGTGTGCTTTGCTCCCCCCTAAGGGAGAGAGGCGTTTGGTCAAGAGCTCCGCGTAGCTTCGTACACAATCAACCATGATTTCTCGCACCGGCTGTCTCTCAGGCCGTCTTAGTTACTGCTGCCTGTCTTATCTCAGCATTTTGTCAAGGCCATCACCTAACATCTCGAGTCGTTTATACCCAACACCGACACGTAGGGTGTTTACGGAATGAATCAGAGGTTTTTTTTTAAAAAAAATAATAATTCGGTCTCGGATAAACCAGTCAACGGACCACCAACTCCTAGAACGATGCTGCAGAACCAAGCTGGTATCAACCCGCCAATTGTAGCCCCAACGCCGTGAATATGATCGCCTATGTCTTACCCATCCCATTCCACACCGCACCCAGGGCCCAGGGCCCTCTCTTAAAAAAACTTGTCCTCACTCGACCATCCTCTCCCCCGCTCCGGCCTGGCCATTCCCATCCCCCTCCTTACCAGCGCCGCCACCGCCATCGTCGACGTCCATATCCCCCATGACGACGACCCCCTCGCTCTCCTCCCTCTTGGCCTTGACGAAGAGCAGCCCGTCCTCCTGCGTGCGCGCCAGCCGCGCCGCCTGCCTCGCCCGCCGCTCTTCCAGCGCCCGCGCCTCGGCCTCCTGCTGCGCCAGCGCCCGCCGCACGTCCCCCAACATGCGCACCGCAGCCCGCGCCCGCTGTAGCTTGTGCTTGAGGTTGTCTGTCGCGAAGGGGAGGTCTTTGACGGAGAGCAGTTCCTTGTCGGCCGACCCTGGGCCGGACCCGGTGGTGCTCTGTTGGTTCGGGTTCGGGTTCGGGTTTGCTGCTCCTGCTGTTGATGACGATGCGGCGACGGCCGCGGCGGCGTTGGCGGTGTTGCTGTTGGTTATGGTATTGTTGGATGATGAGGGGTTCGGGGTCGGGGCCGAGGTTGGGAGATGTGTCGTGCCGGTTACGCCGCCTTGGGGAATCGGGGTCGCCCCGGATGTCGGTGGCTTATTGCCGCCGCCGCCTGCGGAAGCTGCTGTCGCGCCTGTCGCATTGGCACCGCTGGGCGAGCTTGATTGCTGTGCGGCGCGCAGGCGCGTGATGATTGAGGACAGCTCGGTGACCACGTCAACGGCATCGGGGGAGAGGCCCGCGGGAAGGTGTGTCGCCATTGTTACGGGGCATTCAGGAGAGCCGCCGAGAGATCCTATGCTGAGTAACTAACAACATGCCCACCAAAAGATAAGACGCGTTCCTGCTGTTGGTGGGTTGGATGTCGGGTTTTGGGTGGGGACCGGAGGCGGCAGCACCAGTGATCGCTCTGTTATTAGCGGCGCGCTAAGCTGGTTTAAGGCAAAAAGCGTTCGATGCCGTACGTCAGGTGGGGGGACTTTCCAGGAACACAGGCCCGACCTACCCCGCCATCCCGTCTCAACAAGTCTGGTCAACTTTTTTCCCTACCTATCTCGGCCGACTTCCTAGCCGCGCCGTTTTGACTGCCACGGACTTTTCACGTCATATCAAACAAACCCCGAGACAAGGCTCCCCACAAGACAACAATGGCTCCCGAACACAAGGCCTGCCTGAGTACGTCCCGCCGCCCAGACTACGTCCTGTTCGCATGTTACGTCCTGATATACCTCGAGGCGGGGTGGCTGATCATGATGCTTCTGCGGTCCTCTAGTCGTGATTGACGGCTGGGGTATTCCATCCGAGGATTCGCCCAAGGATGGCGACGCCATCGCCGCCGCCGAGACCCCCGTCATGGACGAGTTCTCTAAGAGCGCCACCGGCTACACCGAACTCGAGGCCTCGTCGCTCGCTGTCGGCCTTCCAGAGGGCCTAATGGGCAACTCCGAAGTCGGACATCTCAACATTGGAGCCGGCCGTGTCGTCTGGCAAGATGTTGTTCGCATCGACCAATCCGTCAAGAAGGGCGAGTTTAGCAGCAACGATGTAGTCAAGAAGGTCCTAGAGGCGTCCAAGAACACCAACGGGCGCCTTCACCTCTGCGGTCTCGTTTCCCATGGTGGTGTGGTCAGTACCTGGATGCCTGTGACGTCGCCAGAGTTCTTAAGAATGCTGACTGCCCGTAGCACTCGAAGCAAACCCATCTCTACGCCCTCCTCAGGGCTGCTAAGGAAGTCGGCGTTCCCAAGGTCTTCATCCACTTCTTCGGAGATGGCCGCGACACCGACCCCAAGTCCGGCGCTGGATACATGGAAGAGCTGTTGTCTACGATCAACGAGATTGGCACTGGACAGATCGCTACCGTCGTCGGCCGGTATTACGCCATGGACCGCGACAAGAGGTGGGAGAGAAACGAGGTTGCGCTCAAGGGCATGGTCCTAGGCGAGGGCGAGCAGAGCGATGATCCGGTCAAGACGGTCAGGGAGCGCTATGAGAAGGGCGAAACAGACGAGTTCCTCAAGCCCATTATTGTCGGCGGCGATGAGGCCCGCATCAAGGGTGAGTGCCCCGTCTTGGCTTAAGCATGGCGAGTCGAGATGCTGACTATTTATCCAGACGGTGACAACGTCTTCTTCTTCAACTACCGGTCCGACCGTGTTCGGCAGATCACCCAGCTCCTGGGCGATGTTGACCGCTCGCCTCTGCCCGATTTCCCCTACCCCAAAGTTAATCTGGTCACCATGACACAGTACAAGCTCGACTACCCGTTCGAGATTGCTTTCAAGCCCCAGCACATGGGCAACGTCTTGGCCGAGTGGCTTGGCAAGCAGGGCGTGGAACAAGTCCATGTCGCCGAGACCGAGAAGTACGCTCACGTCACCTTTTTCTTCAACGGCGGTGTCGAGAAGGTCTTCCCGCTCGAGACGCGTGACGAGTCGCAGGACTTGGTGCCCTCGAACAAGAGCGTCCCGACGTACGACAAGGCCCCTGAGATGAGTGCCGATGGAGTCGCCGAGCAGGTGTGCAAGCGGTTGTCGGAGGGGAGGTTCCCCTTCGTCATGAACAACTTTGCCCCTCCGGACATGGTTGGCCACACTGGTGTCTACGAGGCTGCCATCGTCGGTTGCGCTGCGACTGACAAGGCAATTGGCAAGATTTACGAGAGCTGCAAGAAGAATGGTTACATCCTCTTCATCACTGCCGATCACGGTAATGCTGAGGAGATGAAGTTCCCTGACGGCAAGCCCAAGACCTCGCACACCACCAACAAGGTCCCTTTCATCATGGCCAATGCTCCTGAAGGCTGGAGTCTGAAGAAGGAAGGCGGCGTCCTCGGAGACGTGGCCCCGACTGTCCTTACTGCCATGGGTCTGCCCGTGCCTGAGGAGATGACGGGCACAAACCTGCTCGTCAAGGCATAAATAAGCTTGGGAGAGCTGGACGGGAGATGGCTACGACGGCAAAGACGAGATTCGAACATACATCCTATACCTAGATGATAGACGCTCGGCAATAGACCGCGGGAAAGGTACCCCGCACAACCCGATCTGATACACTCAGCAAATGATCGTCCCGAGTCCTCGGCGTGCTCGGTGTGGTACTAGCGCTGATCCCAGCAGCGTCAGCAGGCTGCGAGGTGTTCCAAGAAATTGCCGCCGCGCAAAGTGTACCACACATATGTTTTCCGTAGCGTGTACCTCCCCCGTGAACCTCGCCTTTGGACGTCCTCGTTCCGTGGGCAACGTTCCATTGCTACCCTCGGGTCTCAAAAGTTCCTTGTTCGCCTCCTTGGCCACGCTGCAACTCAGGGTAACAGAGAGGCGCACGGTGGCAGTGACACCCTCCGCATGCCACCCTCCCCAGGTTTGAAATGCGGGGGATGACCGAAAGCATGCAGGATGCTGGTTCCGAAAACGAACCTTCTCAAAGTATCCTGCCCGCATTCCTTCGCAGCACAGATACCTTGACATGGACAAATCACCTGACACCTCCGAGTCGCACTTCCTTGCCTATTGCATGAGAGCCGTGAGGGGAAGATCGAAAAGGGAAACAGCGGCTCGGGAAAAGGACGACCCCAATGCTGGAAATAACCCAAAGGGGAGAAGGGCGCGTACGCAGTCGCAACAAATAAGAAGACGGCTCCCGGCAATTATCCAACCTCAACCAATTCTCCTCCTCCTCCCCCATTTCCTCTTGTTTCTGGGCGTGGTACACATGCAGACATCTTCGATGACAACGACAGCACCAACAAACCGCATGAACAACTGACACGCGATGTCAACAATTTGATGTGCCTCGCGTGTTAGCGCCCATGGTTAACGGGGAGACGCTTGCAGCGGCCCAAGTGGGCTCGCGGTGGAGCAAACAATCGCGGACCACGTTTCCACCGGGAGACTCGCGTGCCAGAGTGGAGCAGCAGTCGGTGAAGTGGTCGAAACCTCCCAACGTTAGGTTTGGGTTCGCGTTTCTTTACTCATCTCTTCATACAGACTGCGTCCCCTGCCACCACCTATTCCTTTCTTTTCTGTTGACATCTCAGCAAGGCGTATGCCACTGCCAGTGCAGGAGTCAGAGCAGGTGAATGAGCTCAACAGAACGTCCCGCGGGCTTCGACGTGGTGCACCTGGAAGGGAGTTTTTGAGACAAAAGTGAAATTTTTGTGATGGATTTTCCCCCAGTAAACCCGGAGGGAAGAATCGCCGTGGGTAATGTACAAGGTTATGTCGGCAGTGCCGACAGCAAGACGGTCGGATCGCCCTGGAAGTTCTCCCCGATCTAGGTCTATATGGCCCCATCTATGTTGATGCGATTCCCCGCCATTATCCCATGCACACTTCCGTCTGTTTCATCAGTCCACGCGATGCGATCAAGTCGCAGAGACCTATGAACCTCTCGTACACACCAACATCTCGTCCCCACGTCCCCATTATGTACAGGCAATCGACCGCTCCGAGCGAGGTATCGACGCCAATCCCATTCGATAGAGGGATACGTTTAGGTCTGGTTGACGGTTAAAATTGCGATTCCGGATCCGCTGGAAGCTTGTTGCTCTACGGATAATACTTACGAACTTGGCCATGAGGGCAACCATGAGGTCGAAAAGACCGATGGCTTCGACGAAGGCGAAACCCAGAATGGCGTACGAGAAGAGCTGGCCACGGAGGGCAGGGTTGCGGGCGACGCCGTTCAGGAGGGCGGCGAAGACGAGACCGATACCGATACCGGCACCAGTCAGACCGATGGCGGCAGAGCCCATACCAATGTTCTTGGAGACCTCAACCATGGCCTGGGCAATCTCGGAGGAGTAGGCACGGCGCTGGACAGCGAAGGCCTGGCGGGTGGTGGCGTTGATGATGGACGACATCTGCTGACGCTTGACGGCCTGGAGAGGAGAGGACTTGCTGGCGACTGTGAACGCGCGAGAAAAGTCCCGTTAGATTGCTGGTCCGGATCATGATCGCCACGGTGCTATAGCCGCAGCAGGCACGCCAAACTCACCAGTCAGGGTCCGCTTGCTGGTGTTGGCAAGCGAGACACGAGCGGCCGGGCGAGCGGCCTTGGTGGCCATCTGAGAGGCCAGTCTCGAGGCGAGCACACGGGTGGAGGCCATTGTGACTGATGGGAAGAGTAATGCAGAGAATGCAAAGACGGGTCGGGGAGGATTGGCGAGATGGTACTCTTGAAGGTTGAGGCAGAGGCGATGGCTCGACTGCTGAGTGGGAGAGAGAAAAAGAGGAGGAAGGGAAGAGCGAAAGTGAAAAACAGGTGGTCAGCTGGGGAAGCGGACCCTCGGGCTGGTCCGGGCAACGGGCTCGAGCAGTACAACCAAGCGACGTGAGTGGCCAATTCGATGCTCGCTGGTGCAAAACTCTCCACTTGGAGCTCGCGGTGGGTCACGGCTCCAAGCTGGGACAACAGTCGCGGGAGAGGGAAAAATTTGCTGCGGCACTTTAGGAAACGGTCGGGCAATCTCGGACGCGGCGCGCACAGGAAACCGTGGTCGATCGACCCCCGTGGCTGAGCCGCTCTTTTCGGCCTGCTTCCTCCAGCAACAACTTCGATTCTCAGCCTCAATTGCTCCTGGTGGACACAAAATACGTGGGCCCCAACAATGGTGGAAGCCATCGCTGTTCCATTTAGCGCTCCTTGGGAGCTCCTGGGGCTTTGGATCTGGCGGGCAAACTGAACATTGGCCTGTTGTTGGGCGTCGCCGAAAATTTTCAAACCGGGTGTTGTGTCTCACGCAATGAGGCTCCCGTTTCCTTACCAGGGTGTCCTGAATGCCCCCACGCACCCCCCACTTGGAAGAGAAATGGCCGATTCCCAGTCGCCAACATCGCGGCACAGGTTCCACAGATAATCCACCGCGACATCAGGGGCCGGGGAATGACGACAGGATGAGGAAAAATGCCTCTCTCCGCTCTTCCTAGCAGGACTCCGTACTCTTTCGAAGCTATCACTCGAGATTGACAGGGAGTCAATTTGCACACAGAGCATGCAGCGGTTCTTGAGATCTCCTCCGCCACACACACCTGTCAAATGACGAATGAAGGAAAGTAGAGAGCTAGTTCGACGTGACTTTTTTCAAGCTAACCCTTTTCACCGACCCGAAACCGTGTTTGCGAAGGTTACACAGCGTCTTCCAATGCGAGTGCGGGTCGGATCTCCCGGCGCAATTCGTTGTGGTGATTGGCTGGTAGGACCGCGGTACTCTGTATAGTACTTCCGGTTTGCCGGCATTCGTGAGACTGATCGTCCTCAGGCTTCCAGCCACCGGGTACACTCACTACCACACAAATTGCTGTGGCTGATAACTAGTTTAAGTCAAAAAGGTGAGATTCGGGGAACAGATGATTTCTTGGCAACCTGCCTCCTGTCCATCAATCTGAATCTGGTAATCCGTCGTCCGTACTCCGTACTTGTACTACACAATAAGTGTTCAGTTGGCTCGCTACCGACGCGAGTATACAAATGAATTACGCGACCCAGCTTATCTTACTCAATTGCGAAGTGTTTTATTTCGCAGAACTGGAATAACGCCCTGGAAATTTGAGTTACAATTTTTGTTGCATTGATTGTTGATTTCGACAAGGTTCAACAACGTCCACTAGAAGTGAACTGCCCGCTCCTGAAGGTTGGGTTTCCCTGTGTGGTCAACATTCTTCATTGCCTGGGACCATGGCATACGGCGGAGAATTCCTATGTAGATTCTTGAATTAGTGACGTTTGACCAACTCCCGAACTGGATAAGTCATTACATAGCGCTGCAGGCCCACGTTCACATACATAGTAGAGATAGGGGTATAGTAACCAAACCGGTTTCCTCACACGAGACTCGATAAGTGTACCGCCTGACACCCAATCGCCAAGTTTAAGATCGAGAAAACCTCCATCCCAAAGCACTCTGTTCTCAAAACACAACGTTCAAACAGGCTCCTCCAACTGCGCCGTCCTTCCCTTCAGGGCGTATCCCTCCACGAACCCGTCTGGATCACAGGTCCTCTCGAGGCTAATCTTGTTCGTAGCAACCCACTCCCTGACAGCAGCCTGCGAGATGCGGACCCTCTGCACCACTTGATCCGGCGACGAGGACGCCGTTTCCGTCGTGAAGGCGCCGGAGCCGTTTGGGTTGGCGCCCTCGTCGGCCCTCTTCGGCGCCTGCACCTTCGAGCCGAGAGGGGGGCCGGCTCCGGCATCTTCGGCCACCCCCATCTCTCGCAGCACCGACAAGCAATCTTCAGGCGCAATCCATGTCGCCTGGCTGCAGGCTTCGATGTCCACCACAATCTCTTTGTTTCCCTTCTCTTCTCCATTTGCGCCACCACCATCACCACCACCACCACCGCCACCACCGCCGCGGCCACAACTGTCAGCATCGCTACCCGTAGTGTCGGCATCAGCACCAGAGAGCCCCAGAATCCACCGACATATTTCTCCGGCCCAGAATCGCTTGTATCCTTTCTTTCCGAGATCCGAGATGGGCTTCTCGGGCCCGCCGAGCACGCCTTCGCGGCGGGCGATCTCGTACGAGACGCCCATGAGCAGCGAGCCCAGGCCCTTGCGCTGCCAGGGCGGGAAGACGAGGATGCAGGCGAGGTTGTTGTTGTCCCAGGACATTTTCTCCTTGGAGAAAAAACCGACGATCTGGCTCCTGTTCCGTACGGGGGCAGGCCTTACTGACCGCGTCTCGGGATTGGCGGTGGTCGAGGATGTGGCTGCGGGGGGAGGGGCCGAGGGTGGCGGGGTGTAGACGAGGAGAAAGTAGTTGAAGCCGGTGACGTCGAAGAAGACTGACTTGTTGTCGAGGAAGAGCTTGGCGAAGAGGGAGAGGTTCTGGCAGAAGAGCACGTCTTGCTCGCCGTCGACCTCCCGGATGCTCCACTCGCCCTCGTCCTGCACGACCTGCTCGATCAACCTCTGCCCAACACTGCCGCGCTTGCTGCCCCGTCCCTGCTTTGGTGCCGGGCCCGCCGGCACCAGCACCGTCCGCTTCCCCTTGGGGTGGGTGTAGATCAGGCGGCCCGGCAAGTACCCGCGCCTCTCGCACCAGCGGACGTGCTTCCACCATGTGACCAATTCCTTGGAATACTTGAAGCAGCGCGGACAGACGTACAGCCTGTCTAGCATGGGCGGATGGTGATCGCGGTCTCGACGTCCGTGTGTTTTCGCGCTTGTCGTGACGTCCTTGCCGTCGTGGTGTTGGTGCGCTGCTAACCCCCCGCCGCCGCCGCCGCCGCCGCCGCCGCCGCCGTGGTTCTTGGTCTCCTTGCCGCCCTTGGTGCTGTTGCCCGAGATGTCGCCGAGTACGTCCTTTCCGTAGTATGACGGGTACCATGCGCGGAAGCAGATGTCGCCCAGCACAACCTTGTCGATGTTGCGGTCGGGGCGCGGAGTGTTGTCGGCCCCGCCAGCGGCGCCGCCGGGCCTCTCATTCGGTTTCGAAGCTGGGTTCTGGCCGAGTTGACCGACTGAGGTGGTCATGATGATGGGCTTGTTGCGACCGAGCGAGACGGATTGCTGGTGGGGCACGAACGCATCAGCTGTCGACGAGCGGGGTCCATGCCTCTTGGGCAGGGCGGCCGACAGCGATGGAGCGGGCCGCGAGGCCGCCGCCGCCGACTGGTGCACCTCAAGATGTGTCATCGGGAGGGCCGGGGTAGAGGCGGGATGGGCGGCTTGTTTGGCGTCGGAGGTATTGGGACGAGAAGGACGGGGAGCAGCTTGTGCTTCTCGGCTGGAGCTCCGGCGGGTCGAGCGCGTCAACAGCTTCGGCGGCAACTGATCGCGCTGTTGTTGCTCCGAGTGTATAAGCACGTTTTCTTTCCCACGCGGAGAACTAGTGGGCTGCAAATGGTCGGCGGGTTGGCCATTGGCATCGGTGCGTCGCCGTCGGCGTCGCGGCTCGGGGTCTTGGGGAACCGGGAGCGGGGGTACTGAGCTTTGGCGCGTCGCTCGGCGCTGCGTTGTTGCAGGGGCGGTGGCGGCAGCAGCAGCAGTGGCGGATGATTCCTGTCCCCCCGGAGGACGTTTTCTCTTGAGGTGAGCTGGCATATGTGTTCGCGACGCTGGGCCTTGTTACCAAGTGCCCGTTGTTGTCCAGTCGCACAAGGTCAGATGTAAGACAGGTACGGGATAAATTCGCGGTTATCTCTCTGATGTGCGAAGCTACAGGGGTTCTCGTGCACCTTTGGGGAACTGAGCACACCCAGAAACCACATCGAGTTAACTAGTGTAGGCGGCATTCCTTTCCGTGCCCACTCTCGCGCCCCTAAGGGTGGGTCCAGCGTCAAACAGAGTGGGGCTCCACACTTTTAGTGTCGTGGATTTGGATGCGAAAGTTCGAATGCTTCATCGTGTCCCACGGTCCCGCGACGGAGAGGTTGAAGGACGCGAGTGCTGGTGCTATCGCGGCCAAAGCTACTCAATGCTCTTGCTACGATGAGTGGCAACTAGGGGCAATGCTGAGCGCGCGAATCACTGCCTTGAGACGGGCCGAGAAATCCAGAGCGCTCGTTCATCTGGTGCGTCGTCGCAGGTGCTTTTTTTACGTTTTTGTTCCCGTTCCCGTTCAAGCTGTTGACTTCAATTGCTTTCTAGCGGCTCAGCTATACAACCACAAGTTCTCGTTGGAAGTCGACCGACTACGATGGCACCGAGTTGGCGTCGCAGGCCCGACCTCGACAGCCGGAGCAGTCTTACGTCTACAAGCGCTACGCCACAACCATAGCCAACGCAGCGCCCCCAGGCGACGGGTCAAGATGCTATCGAGACGCGTCCGAGAGATTTCCCGGGCCCTTTGAACCGACCAGGATGGTCAAAGCTGTCGGTGCCCCGCAAAGACAATCCTCAGAGCAAGACGCATTCGACGAGATCCTTCGAGAGACGAAGGAAGATGCAATCACGTCGCGGAAGGTCCTTGACGATCCACTGCCTTGTGTGAACGGTACAGGAGAGTGTGGGCGGCCATTTGAACACGCGCGAACGACGCCGGACCAAGTGGTTGGGACCACAGCAGGCAAGATTACGGGCGACGCGGCGCCAGAGAAGTCGAGCCCGCTTGAGAACACAGACCACGAGTTGCCATTCTTGCAACTTCCGACAGATCCGGCCAAGCTGAAAGCGCTTCCGACAGGCTTCAGCGACATGACGGAGCAGGAGCAGCAGGAAGAACTCTGGATAGTGCACGCCGAAGAGCGTCTTGGCAAGGAGTGGGAGCTGGAAGACCCTGGCAAGCATGCGCCGTATAATCACGACTATCCGCCTTATTCGCCCTCCAAGGTGATCGGAATGTTACACCGCTGGCGCAACCGTGCCTGGACTGCTCAACAATGGAGGCTCGCACGGGCTATCGCCGGTAATCGTAGCCTGCGGCTTCCGGTGCTGACGGCGCAGGCCTTCCTTCGGCGACACACCCTTCTGGCTCGTCGGCGTGGCGTGGAACTGAAGATAGAGCGGTACTTGGGCGGGACTAAAGAGTGGAAGGCCCGGCTGGCCGAGCTCGAGAGCCAGACTGGCGTCTCTGAGGCCGACATCAAACAGTGGCTCTGGATTCTCTCCCCCGAGCGCGGAGATGCCAAGATTCAGAGGTTTCTCAAAAGCAAATGCCGCAAACCCCTGTTTCTCCTGCAGCTGCTCCTGGCCAAGGACAAGAAAATTCATGAGCCGGCCACCTTTCTCGGGCTGCTGAAGTTCATGAGGGAAAATTACGTCTTGGCTGACCGCCCGCAGGACGAGCTGAATCACCCGGCGTACAAAGGGCAGGGACGTGCCGTGACGTGGTGGCATTATCTAGTCTTTCTCTACCGGCTCGTGTGGCATTGCCGGGAGGGGTGGCCTGCGGCCATGCCCTTGCTCGCTCGTCTGACGGCCGATTACATCGGCACGATGCGCCTGGATAGTAAAGCACGGGCGTTGACTGGATACCAGGCTCGGTCATTGGTCTTGAACAAGTCGCTCCGGTACTTTTCCTGGCCAGCACGGGTCCGCCCCATCGACCATATGGAGCATAATTGGGCCGCACAGAGACATCTCCTACGGCTTGCGGCGACCGCCGAGCCGCCTCTCGTCATGGACCAAAACGGGTACCGAGCTGTCAGGGCGGTCCTCATCGCCTTGCGTAAGACCAAGGGCGAGGCGAGAAATGCGGACCGTTCAGCACAGACATGGCCACCGTACCGGCGCACCTTGGACGGGATAGACGAGCGCCGGGACCCGGAGGACGACCTCAGTAGGAGTGCCAAGGCTGGCATTCTCGTCAGAGCGGCGGGCTACAGCGACGACGTCGTCGACCGAGCGCTGAGCGCGCTTGGCGGGTCGACGTTCGGCCAGGCTCCCACAATACAGACCAGATCACTCCCTCCTGCGTTCTACTCGGGCAGACTGGCCAGTCATAATATTTTCGCCGAGTGGGCTGCGCAACTGCGGGCGACAAGAAACGCCAGGGAAGCCTGGATAGTGTTTGAGAACCCGCCCGAGCCGGGACTTCGGCCGACGGCGCAAATCTACGGCGAGATGTTCGAAAAGCTCTATGCCCGCCCAGCATCGGAGTCACCAGCGATCCGACCAGGGGATGTGAAGGAAGCGTTCCCCGTGTACGACAGCAACCTAAGCGAATTCGAAATCGCCAGGCTCACGCCTCCAAGTCCCGAGGAGTTGTACGACCTCATGTTGCTACAAGACAAGCTCAGGCCGACCGGCTTTTGCCTTGCGGTTCTCATTCGCAATTCGCCTTCGAGGGCGACGGCATTGCGATATTTGGGCGACAGTCCATACAAGCCCTGCATCCAAGCGCTCCGCGTACCTGCTTCACGGGCGGACGCCGAGAGCCTGAAAGCGCTGTCCGAACTGCCGCTCAACATATTCAACGCCTGGATTGCCATGCTCTGCCGCCTCCATACCCGAGCGCCGCAGGAGAAGAGCGCCAGGCCCGACTCCCGACCAAATGCCGAAGGTGCACACGTGGCGAATAACGCGAATGCGAAAGACAACGGCGAGCACGAACGGCGGTCCGGTGAGGTGTATCAGGGCGGTTCGATCCCGGAGGCCATCACGCTCGCAACGGCGTTCCAGGCGCACAACGCCAAGGCGGCGCACCGTGACCGGCAGCCCTGGCACACCATCATGCAGGCGCTGGCGGGGCGCAAGGTCCTCTACAGCCAACGGGGCGCCGAGTTCAACGTTCTCGAGACGTTGACGACATTCCTACGCATCTACGAGCGGACTACGGCATCCAAGGGCATCGACCCGGTCGCCTTTGAGGCGCTCTGCCTCATGATTCGCAAGGCGCTGAAATTGATGACTTTTGAGAAAGTCGAGGGCGGCAAAATGGTCCCGCGTCCGTACATAGCCGACACCGCCGTGATGGAGAAGCTGCTCTGGAGGGCGCACCGCTATGCGGTGAAGACGTTTGAGATGCTGACATCGCCCGTGCCCGACGAGCGGCTAGAGGGAGCCGACGCACCTTCTGGACGTGCGGTCGGAACGATCAATGAGGAGGAGGAGGAGGAGGAGGATGAAATGAAAGAGGCTGACGATTGGGCGACGCCGGGGATGCTCCGCTTCAACGTGGTCGGACGCCCCTTGCACAAATACATGCTAGCGCTGGCGTGTTGCGGCGACCACAAAGGGATGGTGCGGCTGATGGACTGGCTGCTGGACGGGTGGGACCAGGAATACATCCGCGAGGAAGCCAAGACGTCGCACAACATCGACTACCACTACACGATACGGACGATCGCCTACTTTGCCGAGATGGGCAGGGAGCTGGTCGAGCCGGCCGAGCTGGACCGGCTGAGGCAGCGGCTGGAGGACCTGCGCTGGGAAAAGGGGTGCACCTGGTTCTGGCCTCAAGAGGGCTGGCAAGGGCCAACGGAGGAGCAGGCTCTTCCCGAGCTGGAGACGGACTTGGTGGTCATTGAACGCTGGCCGCGGCTGAGGCAGATGATTAACTCCACCGACACGCCGGAGGAGGACCCCGAGTGAGATCAGGCCGACGAGAGAGGCTTCGGCTGGTGTACAGATGCGCATACATGTACAATTCAAGGTTATGTAGAACGCTTGTTACAGTTAAAGGCGTATGTACTACTCCGTACAGGAGATGCCTTCTGCCCTTGGCCCCGCTAAATTTCCCGTGTTGTTCCTGCTTCTGCACCCTCGTCTTTGTCCGGGCCGGACCCAAGAAGAGCCCATCTGGAATCTGGAACCTTTTCATGAACAAAAGAGTCTACAGATTACGGATTACATTCGTGCATTACGGGCAAGGGAAACATGGGGGTGACCGTGCTAACTTTATCCAGACTTCTTTGTTCGCTCTGTTCCTTCCCTGCACCTTCTCTAACCGCCGATTGGCCAATTCCGTCTCCTCGTTCATTCAGACCCCTGTCTCCTCGGCGCGTCACCAATGCGCGTTTGCTGCGCGCCTCTCGTCTGGCAGCAGCCACTTTCATCGTCGGTTTACGCTGCGGTGTTCCCAGAGTCCATACGGAGTGCATGGCCGCGACTCCAAGTTGAGATTGTTGGATTTAAAATAATGAATCTCTACTATTCCTATTATCACTGTCGCTTCGGTGCTATTTTGCAGCTCGCTGCTGGCCAGGAACAAGGCGTTATATGCAACAAATAGTGGATTTCTTCTTAGTCCGGGGTCTCTTCTCTCCATTCCCCCGTTTGCAGGCATTCTCATTCCTTTTCTTTATTCACTTTCTCCAAGGTATTCTTCTCACCCATTCATACCTCCACAATCCCCCTCACTCACTATTACCGGCCAGCACCATGTTCAACCTGCCTTCAGGCTGGGTTGTTCTTGGGCCAGGTTCTTCATAGTTTCTGGCTCTTGGGAAAAAAAAATCCTTCCAGGAGAGCAGCTCGTTCCTCGGCCTCATTCGATATCACTTGCCACGAGAAGCGAAAACTACCATCATCACAGTCTCTCTTTATCACGTTTGCAGAACCGATGAGTGCATCGGCGACATGCCCAGTCGAGGAGCATGATCCTCTGGGCCAGACCCGGGCTGGACCCGATCTGTCACTGCGACTCCAAGGTCAAGATTGGGAGGCAGCTCCTGCGGGGACGCCGACAATCCACGCCCTCGCTCTCGAGTCTGACTCTCGGCCCTTTGTCGAAAGTCAAAATGAGGGGGTTGTCCTTGGGCTACCACGGGGGAACGGCCGGGATCCTCCGCTGCCGGAGTCATCACGAGCCTCCTCCCAGACCCTCGCCGATCAGGGGTCGGTCTCGTCTGGTTCCGCTGCGTACGAAGTTTGCCGCAGCAAGCACATTCGTGTCGAGTTGCCGCCGTCCACGCTTGTCCACCCAAAGTCCCAGTATCAAGGCTACGTACCGCCATTACCACCCACCCCGGAAAGTGATGCAGTCCTCTCGTTGCTCGAACTCGCCCGGTCTCGAAAGGAGAAAGGGTTTGCCGAGATTGAGCTCGAATCTTTTACTTTCTACATCAACTCGGCCATATACCCTTACGAGATGCGACCGCTCCAGCACATGGCGACGAGAATTGGGCACGATCAGTTCTACTTTGATGGTGTGCTTCGCGTCGGTGACACTAGACACTACGTACAAAGCGTCGAGGTCTCGGAGCTGCCCATTGGGAACTATGGCACCGAGCATGCCACCGTTCGAGGGCAGATCTGGGCTCGGTCGAGGCTGAATTCGAAGGCGGATGTGTACTACCTCCTGACCCAGCCGAGCAAGGAATATGACCGATTCTACGCACCGTTCCTGTGGGTGGCTGACTTGGCCAAGCATGTTGTGGACTTCTCGGCCGCCATGATAGACCGAGGCCGCCCGGTTCAGATCAACTCTTTCAAGGCGCACTTCATGCGCTGGTTGCGCCGGACACATGGCAACTCGCCAGAATTCCGGCGTTGGCGGGCACAGCATCCGAGTGGTGACTATCGCACATCGGTCGCCGCGAACATTGACTTCATTTGGAAGGAGGTCAACGGCGTCCTGGGCCGGAAAAAGGCGCTCTCGATGCCCTTGTTCCAGGAGACCGTCTTCTTCACAAGATACAAGCAGACCGTCTCGCCGCCGCTCCCGATGGTCGTGCAGGGAAGGGAGAGCGCGGCCCCCACCATCGTGACGCCGTACGTTAAGGACTGCTTCGGGCACATGGTTATCGGCAAGATCTTGAAAGCTATCGAGAACCCGATCGCTCGTGCTAGGATCCCGGTACGGCAACATTCGGACATGTCAGGCGAGAGGTCCTCGGCACTTCCCGACAGGCTCCCGTCGAGCAAGCGGACCCGTACTAGTGAAGCCTGCTTTATCCCGCTAGACGCCATTGAGCGAATCAGAGTCGGTGACACCATCTCAACGCCTCGCGATGGAGAGACGACAGATACCAAATGGCGCAATATGGCGTCCAAGGGGGCTGCGAAGGACGACAGATGGTTTGGCCTTGTTCAGAGAGTCCACGTTGCGAAGGACGGGTCCCGCAGCTTTGATGTTACCTGGTTTTATCGGCCGGTCGAGACGCCGTGCTGTATGATGAAATATCCCTGGCCGAACGAGCTATTCCTGTCCGACCACTGCACCTGTCAGGAGGGCCACCGCTCCCAAGTCAAGGAGCACGAGGTTCTGGGTGTGCACAATATTGACTGGTTCGGCAGCCCGGAAAAGAGCGGCGGAGGAGAATTCTTTGTGCGCCAAACTTATCTCGTCGAGGACCGCCGCTGGGTGACTCTGCAGAAAGCTCATATGGTATGCTCGCATGGCCGCGAGAAGCTCGGTTACCAGACGGGCGATACTGTCCTCGCCGTACTCTCCAAGTCACCGGAAGCCAACGCTGAGCCGTACGAGGTGGTCAAAGTCTTTAGGCAAGGCGATCATCAGTTCGTGCGGCTGCGGAGGCTCCTCCGTCGTTGCCAAGTCGACCCGCAAGCCGACACCGCCCCAAACGAACTGGTCTACACCGATCAACTGGTGGTGGCCAAGCCGGACAAGATAATTGGGAAATGCGCCGTCCGCTTCTTCAGGCCGACGGAGCCAGTACCGACCCCCTATGACAGGGGCGGCACCGGTAATCTCTTCTACATCACCCACCATCTTGTCTCCGGGGATGACGGAGGTGAAAAATGTGTGCCCTTTGACGGCGACTTCCCGCCTTCTCTCCGGCAGGGCTTCGACCCTGCCCAACCAGTCCCTCGCAGGCTCAGGGGCATGGATCTCTTTTGCGGCAGCGGCAATTTTGGGCGAGGACTCGAGGAGGGCGGAGCGGTCGAGATGTTATGGGCGAACGACATCTGGGACCGGGCAATCCACACCTATATGGCGAATAGCCCCGAGCCAAAGTCAATCAAGCCCTTTCTAGGTTCAGTTGACGACCTGCTCCGGCGTGCGCTACAAGGAAAATACGCGGAGAATGTTCCACGGCCAGGCGAGGTCGAGTTTATCTCGGCCGGCAGCCCCTGTCCCGGCTTCTCTTTACTCACGCTGGACAAAACGACGCTCGCACAGGTCAAGAATCAGTCCCTGGTGGCATCCTTTGCGTCCTTTGTCGACTTTTACAGGCCGAAGTACGGGATTTTGGAGAACGTAGTGGCCATCGTCCAAGCCCGACACAACCGGTCCCAGGACGTCCTCTCGCAGCTCTTCTGCGCCATAGTCGGCATGGGTTACCAAGCCCAGCTCGTACTCGGCGACGCTTGGTCTCACGGGGCGCCGCAAGGCCGCAGCCGCGTCTTCCTCTACTTTGCGGCGCCCGGCCTACACCTCCCAGACGCGCCCCTCCTATCCCACTCCCACTACCCTGGCGTCAACTCCCGCGGCCTCGGCGAGATGTGCAACGGCGAGCCCTTTGTCAGCCGGTCCTTCCGGCCGACGCCTTTCCAATACGTCAGCGCGGCCGAAGGCACGTCCGACCTGCCCCTCATCGGCGACGGGAAGGCCGAGCCCGCTGTAGCTTTCCCAGACCATCGGGTCTGCACCGGCCTGACTCCCAAGCTGCGCCACCAGATCGCCGCCATTCCAACCCACCCGTACGGTATGTCCTTTGCCAGGGCGTGGCGCGGGGGCGACGGCGTCATGACGCTGGCCGACAGGGCCCTCTTCCCGGCCGACGGCGCTCGCGTCAGCCCAATCTCGCAGGGATGGCGCCGCGTCAGGCCGGGGGACGTCTTCCAGACGGTGACCACGCGCAGCCAGCCGACGGACGCGAGGGCTGGCTCGGGCCTGCACTGGATCGATAATCGGCCGCTGACGGTCCAGGAGATCAGGAGGGCGCAGGGATTCCCGGATCAAGAGGTACTGCTGGGCACAATGGCAGACCAGTGGAAGTTGGTGGGCAATAGTGTTGCCCGGCAGATGGCGCTGGCGCTGGGGCTGCGATTCCGCGAGGCATGGGCTCTCAGCTCTGCCACACTGGAGGGGAGAGAAGGGAGCGCAAAGGCGAGCACCAGTGTGGGCGTCAGCCTTGAGGGGACGCCGGTTGTGGATGCGGGAATGGTGAAGCGGACCGGACGCCGTCCGAGCACGCCCCGGGAGATTGTCGACCTCACTGCAGCGGTCGAGGATGAGCCGAGAGTAGTAGCAACGGATAACGAGCACAAACAGTGCGACTTTCGCGAGATTATCGACCTCACCTTGGCGCCAGATACGACTGAACGAGCTGGCCGTCGTCGCGGGGGCTCGCAAGAGCTATCAGCCAACATCAACATGATCAGGAAACGGCGTCTGTCCCAGCATCAGCAGGCAATACCAGAGGCACGATCTTCCAAAGTTGGACGATTAGAAAGCAGGGAATCGACGCCGGCTCCGCCACGACTCACGGCACCCGAGCCCAGGCCTATGCCGGGGCGTGGTAATGATGCCCGGGCACGGCTGGCAGATCCGCGACCCCTGGTTCCGCCGAGCCCGGCTGTAGAAGGGGGAAAACCAGCAAGGGCAGGCCCGACAATTGTTCGACTGTGGGCACCGGAAGAGCTGGGAAGCGATGAACCAGGGCCAAACGGCGACGACCTACATCAGTTTACCGATTAGTAAGTCGGATTGCATAGCTTCTGTCACGGAGTCTAGATTCTGCATTGCGGTGACAGCATTGAATTTTGAAACATTGGGCGAACAAAACTGAGAGATTCAAACTCCAAACGGCCACGAGTGCATCCCTCTTCTCTCTCCGAAGAATAAGGTGCATATATTTTTAAGGTAGGCACGGAGTGCGTAGAGACAGAAGTCGAGACCACCGAAACCCCATGCTTCTTGCTACCCAGTAGTTTCAGTGCTTGCTAAGGTGGGAAATTTGGTTGGCTCTCCTCTCTCAATCCCGCGCCTGCTTTCCGTAGCCAGCCAATCAGAACTCGCCCGCGGTTGCCGCAAGGGCGATCCAGAAACAACCACCAAAATGCACGGAAGGTCGCCTCAAGACGAGGCGCTTACACCAAACAAATAGTGAACATTGAGAATTACGAGGCAAGGGCACACAGCCCGAGGGGCCCGTCAAACATGGCGGCTTTTCAAACATCCCCAGGTTTCTGTGAGGCGATTGGATGCGGATCAACGCGACCATGGCGGCCGCAGGCACCCCCGTCATCTCGCATGCTGAAGAAGAAGCACACCATGCTCCCCCTCCCAGGTCCGAGGGACAAATCCTGACCGTTCGACTCGCCGCGCCGCGTCGGCCGCCTGACGCGCTTGGGTAGACGGGACAATAGCTCAAAGCTACCTTACCACGGACAGCGTTGCTGTTCTTTTGCGACGGCGACCAGGAGACGATGGAGTCATCGTTCAGCGGTCGCTCTTCGGAACTCTAGTCATTTCTTCTCCCCTGCATATCTTTCACCTCTCCGTTCCCCTCTCTCCTCTACCAGGTCCGTCGTGGTCATCCAGTCGTTTTCCCTTGTCCATATCTTTTGGCTGTTCGTGGCCGGGTCCTTTTTGTCACCATTTGTGTCCTTTGTCATTCATTCATTGCCCGTTGATTGTTCCAGGCTGGCTTGGTGATAACCGCCAACCGCCAAAGAACGGATACTTCTTTTTAATCATCCCGCGACAGCAAGCCTGTCTTGATTTGTTCTCCTCATTAGTCTTATTTCTCTTGTTCTTGTCTCGGGCAGGCCCTCTCCGCAACAGTCTTGACGTCTTTTCCCCTCTTCCCGTCATCTGCTTCAGAAAGGCAGACACACGCAGACACATATTCATACGCTCATACGCACGCGCGCAGCAAGGATGCGTACGACAACACTGATAACACTGATATTACACGCCCTGTCGCTCGTCGCCTCCGCCGATGCGGGCCCTCTGAGGAACCAATCATGGCGACGGGCACAGGCACTCAGGATGCCAAGGCAAGCAGAATCCGGCTCCGAACGCGTGGCGAGTAATTCAGCAGAGAGCGCTTCTCAGTCGCTGCCGGCAATAATAACGACTGCTACCGACGCCGAGTGCTCCGACATTCCTGCCTTGTCAGCCACATCATCGCTGTCGTCGTTGTTGACATCCAGTGTATTCTCAGAAAGCTCCACCTTTGTCACTCCGATGACAACGGTGAATCCAACTTCTTCCAGCTCAGAGAGTCCACTCTCAGGCGGCCTCGGGTCTTCAACGTCCAGTGGGACACTGCTCCACAGCGCTGTCGAGCTTTCCCTCACGAGCACGACGACTGGGGGGCCTGTGGTGACCCCCTTCAGACAGGATCCAGATGTATCGTCCACTTCGTCGGCGCTTACAGCGCCGGAGAGCTCTGATTTGTTGTCAAGTATCAGCTCTACCACTGGCACGCTCATCTTGGGTACCGGGTCCGGCCAGGTTTCATCGACTTCTGGTTTCTTCTTGAACTCAACGGCCACGGCGACTACCTTGGGCTCCGCCACGATCACAGGGCTTCCCAGTTCTGCCGGTCTCTCTTCCAGCTCCTCCTCTACGGCCCCCGTCGTCACAGGGTCGCCCAACCCGGACATCCCGACAGTATTAGAGCCACCGCCGCCAGCGACTACCACTGTGTTGCCGGACGTGTACCAGCGCAATATCGAGGAGGCGCGTGGCTACAACAAAATCTTTGCAACCCTGACGGAACAAACCGCCTGCAGTCAAGGTCAAGTCGCATGTATCGCAGGGGGGGTCGCCACCTGCGCCGAAGGTGGTACCTGGGATATTGCCCCTTGCTTGGAGTCGGGCACTGCCTGTCTTGCGATGCCCATGAACACAACCGATGGCGCGGTTCTGGGCTGCACCGACGTTGCCCTGGCCAAACAAGTTCTCGGATCGATTCCGGACGCGCTGCTGCCGGGTTCGTCCTCCACCGTGTCGGCAACGGCCTCGACTACACTCTCAACCTCAACCGATTCATCGGCCGATGCGTTGCCCACAGCTAGCTCGACCGGCCGTAGGACCCGCACATCCATCGTTACCATCACCAGCGGCATCGAGACCGTAACGGTGACTGTCGAACCCAGCACCACCGCCGACTCGTCAGTGCTCAGTACCCTCTCCCTCTCTCAGTCGCCATCCTCGGAGACCAGTACCATGTCCAGTTCCGACACAGCGGTCATCCAGCCTATCACCCGCACCGCAGTCATAATAGTCGGTACCGAAACGGCAACCATTACCTTCACGATCGATCCGAACATCCACCCAACAGCATTGCCACCTTCTCCCGACGAATCGACCACCTCCCAGGGACCACCCTTTCACAAGAGTCCACCCGGAAGCAACTTCTCTGTTCCCTCTATTGTCTTCACCACCGTGCCCCATTCGACAACCACCAGCGGCACTACGACATCGTTGTCATCGTCGACGTCGACGCGCGAGTCGCTCGTCGTCATCCCCATTGAGAGTACGACCGCCAAAACCACGACAAGTGCCACGTCGGTCGAGACGCCCACCGAAACTCCCACAGAGACGGAGATGGAGCCTCCAGTGTCTACAACAACAACAACCTCGACGCCCGGCTCGGCGAACGGCGCAGCCGATGGCCCCGTCTCAGTGATAGTCACACAGCTCGTGACAGTGACGGAAAAGGAGACGGTGACTACCACCGATACTGCTACTGTTACTACGACGGTGAGGCTGGGGAGCGTGGTGGTTGTAGATTCAATTATGACTAGATAAGTCATTGTGCGCTTGCTTTACGCTGATGATCTGCGAAGGCCTGGGCTTTTTTGAACTACATTGCCCAGACCTAAGAATGGGGGAATCTAGTAGGGCAGGTAATTCATGTCCATGACTGCCCATCCACTCTCAGCTATTCCGTGGTTCGGATTTTCATTATTCAACTCGTCGTTATGTCTCCTTTCTGGCAGCGTCTGAATTATGTAGCACTTGAGTCGTTGGGCGGCGAGAATATTTAATTGTTTTGCGTAGTCTTAGCTGTAGGGATTGCTCCTTGTATTTATAGATTCAATAAAGCTGAAGTTGATAGCAACCCACCTTCAAACTTCCAGATAAGAACTGTTTCGCTAACATGGTCTAACTATGGCAGCCACACTCTCTCACCGGGACACGGCGAGGTTTAGCCCATGTCTGTGGCGTAACCGTGATCAGAACGAAGCCCTGGACGGGGTGCACTTGTTCACCAAAGCTGGCAGTTCAGTTCACTCGCTAGGACATACAGAATAGCGTTTCCGCGGGTATTTGAAAGCGATTACAGCAGGAGACCCAGACCCATCTCTACCAAGCAACCATTCCCACACAAAAGCCATGCTCCCAACGCCATGCGACCGCGCCCCAGCACCCCCGGGTATGTTATGTATACCTGCAAAACGATCCATACGCCATGCCATGCCATGCCATGCCATGCCACCCCATGCAGTAGTGAGTCGTTAAATGGTTGTGAGAGCTCCATGCGGAGGCCGCCCCCACCCCTGCCTGCCTGCTTGTTTGCTTGCTCGTTCACCGCCTCCTCCTGAACCGACTGTTGTGCGCCGGCCCGCCCTTGGCCCCCGAGTTCCGCAGCTTGAGACGCTTGAAGTTGGCGTGCGCCGTCGCCTTGACCTTGCGCACGGCCCGCCTGATGACGCCTTCGCCTTTGTCCTTGCCGTCGCCGTCGCCGCCGCCGTCGCCGCTGCCGCTGCGGCCGTTGTTGGTCTTACTGTCCTTGTCTTTGTTCTTGGCCGTTGCTGACCGAGAGTTCTTCGTCTTGGGCTTGCCTCCTCGCTCCTCGTCCTCGTCCTCCTCCTCCTCGTCGTCGTCGTCGTCGGCGGCGGCGGCGTCAAAGTCAGCGTCCGAGGCGGAGTCAACCTCCGAGAGGCGCAGGCCGTCGTCACCGGCTGCTGCAGCGGGCTCCGAAGACGCGTTCAGTTGTGTCTCGGGCACCATGTCGTCGACTTCCGCTTCGTGACTTTCGTCTTCAACATTGGCCTGCGTAGGCCGTTTGGTGCGGGTCGGCCGCATCTTGACCAACCGGGTGGTGCGCTTTTGGCCGCGCTTCCTGAACTGCCGGAGGGGTTGTTGCTGTGCTCCTTTCTGTTCCTCCTCGTCGGGGCTGTCGTAGAGCCCTTCCTCGTCGAAGCCGGACAGCAGCCCAACCGCGGGCCCCGTTGTTCCTCGAGCGTTCGCCTTACCGGGCGGATCGCGGCCCAGTTGGACCGCCGCCCCCTGGCTATCCTTGGTCCCGGCCCCTCCCTTCCGCATCGTGTTGTCAACAGTGGCAGGTCGATCGATTCCCCCGCCACCGCTCGAGCCCGCCATCTCCATCTCCCGCAAAGCCTCCTCGTCGTCGCCAAAGGCTTCCTCTTCCATCTTCCTCAGGTCGGCAACCACGCTGCTCAGGCTCCGTCCGAATCCCAGCTTCCGCGGCAGCCTCAGCGGGCCGACTTTTCTCCACGCCTCCTCCTCCTCCTCCTCCTCCTCCTCGTGGTCCTCCTCGTCCGTTCTGCCGCCGTCGTTGGCGGCCCCTTCCTCCTTCTTCTCATCGACGCGCGCAAGGCCCGTTCTGCTGGCCGCCGCCGCCGACATTCCGATCGAGACGGTCCGCCGCCGCAGGAAGGACGGGGTTGCGCTTGAAGGTGTGGCGTTGCCGTTGGGCTTCTCCTCGGAGTTCCGATCGATCGTCGGGGTCCTGAAGGGCGCGTTGCCGTTGTCCCTCCTGCTGTGGAGGGGCGCTGCAGCCCTGGCTGTGGTGCGCCTGGACTGCGGCGTGGTGGCGAAGCGGGCAGAGGTCGGCGTCATGGCCGTTAATGGGATCGCTGTTGGTTGGGGGAACGCATCATTGGTCCATCGTTTACTGGGAGTCGCCGCGACGGGGTGGGCGTCGGCAGTTGGTGGGGCCGCAGAGGACCCCGATGGGGTGCGACCGAGCAGGTCGAAGAGGCCCAGGACGCGGCCGTCTCTCTGCGGAGTTGGGCTGATCGAGGTCGGCATCGCTGCGGCCGGGGTAAGGGACGCTCGATTCATAGAGGGGGTGGCGGCGGCGTGACGTGCCGAAGGCGTGCGAGTACCGGCCTCCACGGCGTCGGACTGACAAAGGTGCGTCTTCTTTGGCGTCTGGGCCGGCTTGCATCTCTTGGATGGGGTCTGGGGAGGGAGGGCAGCCTCGGATTGGGTCCGCTTGCGCTGCTGGTGGCCGCGGGCGTCTTCTACGGGACCCGACGGCGGGGGCGGGAGCTTGCCTGCGAGTATGTCGCGTAGCTTGTTGTACTGTTTGTATTTGTGGGCTGCAGTCCGCGAAGGCGTCTTAGCCGAAGAGAGCACGCACGCATCGAACGAGGCGGGGGGGGGGGGGCATACGTACCAATGTCTGGCCTTTGTTTGATGTCGTCACGGCCGGGCTTCTTCCCGGCGTGCGCAATTGCCCAGTCGCTCTCCCATTTCTTGAGCTCGGCGCGCAGTTGGAGGCACTGACTCTCATAGGCCGCCCTGGCCTGCTCGTCCATTGTTTTGTGCGGCATCGAGCTTGGGTTGTGATGTTGTTCATGAAGGACGGGGTTCAATCGCCCGGAGGAAGACGGAAAGGAAAAGGTACAACACTTCGAAGGACAGAACCCCGGAACACGACTTTGCGTGAGTGGGTATTAACATTCAAGACGCGTTCTCGATCGAGACGCGTTTAACCATGGACCCCACATGAGATCATGCTTGGCGCGAACTGCAGTGGTAATTACAGGTAAGGAGGTGTAACCGCCCCGCAATCACAGGTGGTTACAAGGCCACAAACTCGGCAACACCAGGGCACCGTGATCAGAGTGGGGCAGGTGCATCTTGACATGGACCTGGGTTCACGATGCGCAACCACAGGCTCCTCTCTCCCAGAACATCGACTATTGACGTCTCGGGAGCCCATGGATGCTGGAGCAGCTATTGACGCGCCAGAAGATATCCAAGCCCAAGTCCTGAATGCTACACTTGCCGAGATCAAGACAACGCGACTGGGTTCCGCGGATTCCGACGAGTCTCGCGATCGCGACTGCTGCGTAATCTGCCTTGATGCCATTTCCGATCCCTGTGCCGCCCTCCCCTGCGGCCACGCCCATTTCGACTTCCTCTGCCTCGTGAGCTGGCTTCAGGAACACCCAAATTGCCCGTTATGCAAGGCCAACGTCTACAAGGTTCGCTGTGCGGACGACCAGAAAGCCGAGGTCTTCTATCGCGTGCCCAACGCGCCCAGGACTCGAAATGACGGGGGAGGCGCCCAGAACAGCACAAACTCCTTAGACGCCACAATACGACGGCGAAGATTCGCCTCCCAAAGCGGCCTGCTCCGGGAGAGAGAGAGACGGCCGCCGAGACCGCCTCCCACTGTGGACGAGGCCATCCAGCGGCGCCGCTACGTCTACCGACACCAGCTATACTCTCTCCGTGAGCCCTTTCCCCCTGCCCGCGCTATGTTCCCGCCACGGATTTCGACTAACCCCCCAGAGAAGACATAGGATCCAACCGCATCTCCCGGTACCGCCCGCACCCGACCCCGGCCCAGTTTGCTTCCACCCCGCACCTCGTCTCGCGTGCCCGGCTCTGGATCCGCCGCGAGCTCCAGGTCTTTTCCTTCCTCTCCTCCTCCTCCTCCTCCTCCTCCACCACCACCACCAATGACGAGCCCGGTCCCGCCAGCACCGCGACCAGCACGAACCGGGAAGATCGCCGCCGCCGCAACAACGCCGAGTTCCTCCTCGAGTACATCATCGCCATCCTCAAGACGGTCGACATACAGGGCAGCGCCGGCCAAGCCGAGGCGATGCTCGCCGACTTCTTGGGGCGGGACCACGCGCGCCTGCTCCTGCATGAGCTGCGCAACTGGCTGCGCAGTCCGGCCGTGGGACTCGCCGCCTGGGATCGGGAGGTCCAGTACCCCGAGCCCGGCCCCCATGCTCCTCGGGACGTCGTGAGTCGTGGTGATAGTGAGGACGGCGAGAACGATGACGGTGATGAAGGCGGTTCCGCCGCGGGTGAGGACGAAGCGGGGAGATGGTGGCGGGACCGTGGCGGGGATCATTGGGTGGCCCGCCGGGGGGCGCACGCAAGTCCCGGTGGGAAGAGGAAGAGGCGAGCGAGTGGACGGCCAAGGGAAGGAAGGGTGAGTCGAGCTCGAGGAGATACGCAAGGAGGTGGATGAGAGCCCAGAGGGCCGCGGATAATCAGCCAAGCACGACGACGATCGGTTTTTTCCAACACACCGCGTGGTCGTCAGCGCGAAATCAGCGGGCGGCCGGTTACGGCTGTGTCCGGCCCTTCTCGTGCTGAGAGAAGTGAGAGGACGAGGTTCGAAAAAAGCTCGCCCCCGGACACTTATGCCGATTCAAATGGCGGAATTCAGCTGCGCGGATACCGTTGGGGTCCGTAGAACCTATAGGAGCTGGAAGGTTCTTGACGGGTTGCCAGAATCGACTTCCGCCCCCTCTAACCCCCCCCCCCCCCCCAAAAAAAAAAAAAAAAAAAAAAAAAAAAAAAAAAAAAAAAAAAAAAGCCCGACAGCAGCCATGCTCGTCCGGGTCTAGACGAATGGCTAATTAAATGCTCAACCCTTAACCGTGCATGCTGCAGGCGAGGCGTGGATGCCGGACGGACGGATGAGGCCAGGGTCGCTAAGATATGAAGTGCTTCCAAGGTTTTGGAGAATGAGGCCGATTCGAGTACGGTTTCATCCACCATGGGGACTCGAGCACCGAGCGACCCTCTCACGAGAGGGCAAAACTTGTTTGAAGAGAGAGGGACCAGTTGCTGTCCACATCGGACTCGTTCTACCTCGGAAAATGAAAGCACGGTATGGAGGCTTGAGCCAAGGGCTTCAGCCTTGTAGATGTGCCAATCTGCATTTGTCTCATCGCCCTCGTTGCTGGGGGAGTATCCTCGGCTCTCTTCCGACGCTCAAAGCACATCCAACTCTGTCTCCCCAGCTTGATAACGAGTTTCGAACGTAGTCCCAAAAAAACGAAAAAAAAAAAAAATTACCATCTGACCCTAGCAACCCACCAACCGCGGAGCGGCATGGTGCCGATGAAGTCAAGGTAAACCTACGTAAACACGACGGCGTCGATCCTGCAAATTCCTGGTCATGTTACGCTTGGGTGGCTCAAGTCCTTCTCCATTCTCCTGCTTAATTAACGCTGCTGATTGTTGGAATCTATGCAGCCCAGCAATTCATCTAGTCCAACTGAAATGGCAGGACAGCAATCCGCAGATGCCATCGCCACCAAAACCATGATGCAGCATCACCATTCCTCTCAAAGCAACCTGGCTCTTGATGTTGCGTACCAAGCACCGGTCATGGTGACCACGGCCATGATAAAAGGGAGCTGGGCGTTCCAGGTCCATTGAATCTCCGTCGTATTCTTCCTACTACTACCCTCACTCAACCTCCCAGCCCTTTCACTCTCTCCCACTCCCCCCTCTTCCCTTCAGACATAAAGTTTACAGAGAACCCAAGGGTGATGGAAATGTCAGGTGCAAATGGCACGGTTGGTTGGGATAATTACATGCCCTCGAACTCGCCGCCGAGGTCGTCCTCGTCCAGATCACCTTCCTGAATCTCCTTGGCCATCTCACGTTCGCGCTCACGGGCCTCCTGCGCATTCTTAAGCTCAAGGCGATGTTGGTTCATGGGGAATCGCATAGCCTAGAAGAGTGAAAAAGATCCCGCGTTAGTAAGGCGTGACCGATATGGGATGACGTGTAGCGGGGTAAGAAACTAGATAGAAAACATACCTTGACGCTCTCGTCGTGCAACGCCAGACACGCGCGGATGCGGTCGTGGAACGCCTCGCCCGGCTCCCGCGTGGCGTACACGTCGCCGACCTCTTTGCTCTTCATGAACCCCCGCTCACGGTCGAGCGTCGCTTCGATGACGCCGTCGCGGATTGCCTTGGCCACGATATACTCTGCGCTCTCCTCGGAGCCCAGATGCAGGCGGATGCAGATGTCGCGCAGCGAGATGCGGCTGTAGCTGAGGCTCATCATGCGAATGCCCGTCTTGATCACGTTTTGGCGGAGGCGTAGAATCAGCGTGTAGGTACCGTCGCGGCGGAATGCATCGGCGTGCTCGGCAATGATCGTCTCAAAATCCCCCAGGTTGCCGACGCGGACGGCCTGAACGAGCAGGAAGTAGGGGCGCAGGGCCGTCTCCATGTTCGGCTGGCGAAAGGTTGCCCGGTCGGGAATGTCGCCCATCAGCAGCTCTACGACGAGCAGCAGCTTGGTAGCGGTTATGCTGAAACCGAGGGCGCAGGCGCTCGAGGGGGCCTTCCGCGTCGCGGCCGTCAAGTGCTCGTGGGCTTCAGTGTAGCGGAGCTGAATAGCACGCGTGCGGCCGAGGTAGTAGAGGAAACGGGCAACCTGGTTGTTCGCGGCATTCTCGGGAAACTGCGTGTGCGAAACCAGGAGGTCGGCTTGCGAGATGTGCGACGTGAGGAGGTAGTTTCGAAGTAGGAGAACGATGACCGTGGCTTGTGTGTCGACGTCCTTGCGCAGCACGGCTGTCCGGAGAGCAGCCAGGAGAGTAGGTCGAATCGACACGATTGGCGACTGAAGAGACGGCGGCAGCGGAGCAATCTGCTCAGCAAACAACGAGTCGTAGAAGTAGACCTTCGCGGCGAGACTATCGAGAGTGCGGCGGTTGAGGGACCGGATCTGGTCAACCAGGAATTGAGAGAACTCGAAGCCTTGCTGGTGCTGTTTGCTGTCGTGCAGGAGAACCTGTGTGAGAATACCGAGGAAGACGTCCACCTCAGGAATCACCTCCTTGGCCTCCTTCTTCGCGCCATTCTTGCTAGACGGCTTCGGCTCGCTGTCGACCTCCATGTCCGGTCCGAGCTGCTGACCGAGGGGCACGTCCGACCGGCCGATGGCCAGCAACATCTGCCTCGCGACATTTGCGCTCGCCGATGACGAGGCGTAAGTCTCAGAGATGGCCTGGGCGAGGATATCGGGCGTGAGGCGCTTCCTGATCGACGAGATGGATCGCAAGGCCCGCAGGGAGAACCGGGCGTCGAAAAGGGCGACGGCACGGTCTAGGAGGGCGAAATTGCTCTTGATGTCTGTGGGACACGATCCCTGGTTAGTATCGGCGGCCTGAAGCAGCAGATGGCGCTGGGCATACCGTTGATGGTCTGGGCAACGGGGTCGACCTTGGCCTCGCCTTCGGCAGTCTTCTCCGCGTCGTCCATGGCCACGTCGCCTTCGGCGTCGTTCGGCGGCGGGACCGAGGACTGCTTGGATGACTTTGACGGAGGCACCACCACGGTCATCTCGTCGTCACCTTCCTTCTTGCTGGCCTTCTTGCCCTTGGGCTTGAGGTCCTTGCCCCCGCGGTAACCGCCGTTCTCGACGGGCTCTTTGTCAGGTGTTTTGCCGGGCATGTTCGAAAATCGACCCGAACGGTAGAGCTTCTCGGATGCGCTCCCGCCGATGAGAGACAGATGGAGCTCGAGATGGAACACGGGACGATCGCGAGGCGCGGCGGCTTGTTGGCGTGGGTCAGGTGGGCAACCCGCCCCGAAACGGTTTGTTGGAATGCGGACGGTCAAAGGTCGGCCACGGCGAGCGCGAGGACGAAAAAGTGCCTGGAGCGCAGGTGCAATGTGCTACAGGCACACAGAGTTACTATCGCCGCGGTGGATGGAATTTTGTTGTGCTAGGGTTGGCGATGGGTGATGCAGAAATGGAAGACTCCGAAAGCTCGAGGGCAGTCGGAGATTGGGACCTGGGAGGCAGTCGCCAAACGTGACACGAGCAGCGGCACAATGGGGGGGGAAGGGTAGGTAAAGGTACCCGACCTGGGATTGGTACCTTAGCTTAGCGGCATTCCGTTGCGTTTAGAGAAGTAGAAGCTCGGGCCGCAGTACCTGCCGCGATACGCTGCGCCAAAACTGATGCGCCCGCAACAGGGCAGCGGGCAGTGGATGCGGCTCGCCTCAGGCCCACTTGGGCTGAGTAACCGCTTTGTGACGTTGTCGATTTGCTGCCTGTTGGACCCAGCTTCGCTTGCTCTTGCTACTCTCAGCTGGGGCCTGACTCTGGGCAGCAGCAGGAACCTGGAAGCCCTGATTTCACTGCCTGGAATAGAAGGTAGTCATTCCCCATCGAGGGTCTTCGTCGCTTCACCTCCATCAGAGGGTTTTTCAGGCGCCGCAATACGTACACTACGGATAACAGGTTCGCTAACTTAGTGCCGTGGCTTCCTGGGCGAACAACTAGAGGTTCCTTGCAATCTGTCAAAGCGCAGCACATGGACCAGAACACGACTGGAGAAGTGGAGGTTGCCCTAGCTAAGGTATTTCGATTCCAATATCCTGGCATTTCAAGGCCCCATGCCCATCGTGGCCGCCGAGCGGGTATGTACATACATACACAGAGCCTTGGCTACGCCACTGAAAGATATGAAAATAATAAGCTTACAAGCATTTCGCAATGCGGAACATATCAACCAATCTGTTCATGGGCAGTGCCAGAACGTAATTATGCGTAAAGACTGTTCGTCACCCATTCGCTGGTAGAATAACCCCGGAGACACTCGAACTAGACGACCAAGGAGAACTACAAAAAAAAAAAAAAAAAAAAAAAAAAAAAAGGGGGGGGGGGAGAGAGAGAGAGAGAGAGAGAGACCAAAGAGGGATAATACTCGTAAAAGGCGGTGATAATAGGAACGTCAAACCATCTCTCCTCTGGGGCGAACAGGTAAGGAGTGAGTTCGAGATCATGTATGAAAGCATCCTCGTGCTATAGAGAAGGATTCGTGTCTCAACTTGGGTTCAAGGCGAAACGAAAGCACTAAACAGGGGTTGTCAAAATACTCTGTGTATAACATTTCGAATTCGTCGCCACGCAACATAACACCAACCAAGATACGAGATAAGTCCTTCAAAAAGACCGAGCCGTGACAGCCAGGCAGCAAAGAAACGAAAACTATCATGCGGCGACGAGTTTGTTCATCCGTTGCAGAGAATATCCCGCTGTTCATAGCCCACCCCGTATCCGTCCGTCCGAACGCCAGATGCTATAAGTGCAAAGAAAAAGCCGGCGTGTCCCCCAAATATTCGAAGCAAAGAGCGAGTACTTTGCGCCCGCTGCCAGATCAACCCGAGCTGCCGAGAAGCCAGAATGCCGATACCAGAAATAAGTCCCCCCAGAATACACCAGGGCAACCGTAGCACGATCCCCGAAGCTGGTGCGGGAAGCGAGAGAGAAAGATAGAACCAATCAAATATCACCCTTGCCGGGGACAACCTTGGCAGCTTGCACGGCGCTCATCTTCTTGATCCACGAGCTGTTGGGCTGGATCTTGCGAACGGTCCTCAGCTCCTCGCTCGAGTAGCCGGGGATGCGGATGTTGTAGGTCCGCTCCAGCACAAGCTGAATGTCGCGGATCTCGAGCACCTTGGAGCCCCGCTCCTTGGCATTGCGGCAAGCCTGGTGAAGGACACTGTCGACAAACGAATCGGCCATGCTGAGGACAGACTGGTTTGTGTCAGCAAGAGAATAATATAAACAGAAGAAGCATTTCCGACCGCAAGAATCAAGTATTGAATTCTACTCACCTCCTCTACTTCGGGAGTCAATAGGTTGCCCTCTTGGCCCTCGGCCGTACCACCGCAGACCTGGCGCACAAGCTCGTCCAGCTTCTTCTTGTTGAGTATGCGCTCGCCCTCACCCTCGAGCTGATATGCCGGGGTCTTGGGAAGCGCGGGCTGATTCATGACTCCGCCTCCAATGCCGCCGCCACCGCTATAGGTGGGGCGACCGGCGCTGCCAATGCCTCCAATGTTAGGGACGGGGGTCGGCATTTGGACGGCCTTCTCATGGAGCACCTTCGGAATCGGGAGTTTAGATTGCAAGTTGGCTTGCGGGGTGGGCTGCGGTTGCGGCGGGTGCGCGTGGGGATGGCCTTGCTGCTGCGCTGCGCCCATCACCCCAAGTCCCGGCGCTTGGTTGCTTCCGGGTCCGGTTGTGGGCGGTGCCGGAATCACACCGGGGCGCTGCGACGCGAGATTGACGGCGGCTGCGTGCGTGAGAGGTCGAATATTGGCGTTCGCGGTCGTCGGGGTGGCCGACTGCGGAGTCTGGAGGCGGGCGGAATTCTGCGTCGGCGTACCCGCGGACGGTATCCCACCAACAGACGCCGCCGCGGCGATTGCCGTGTTAAGAGGCGTAGGAAGGGCTTGCGTCCCGGGTTCGGCTTTGATGGGCGCCGCCGGATGCTGGATTTGCTGAGGCTGTTGCGATTGCGGCTGCGAGGAAATCGGTTGCGCCGGAGGCGCTTGGCTGACCGGAGACTGTTGCGCCTGTGCGGGTGTTGCCGAACCTTGGGACTGGTGCTGGGGGTGCGGTCCTTGCTGCGCCGGCAGCGCATTCACCGCACCTGGCACACGGCCGGCCGCCAACTGCTGTTTTTTGGCAGCCTCAATGGCCGCGTTGACAGCAGCGGTCGAGTTTTGCATCGAGTTTGCGGGAGGCGCTCCATTGTTAACTCCGGGGCCAGGCTGGACGGCGCCTTGCGCTCCTGCAGTTTGCGGACGCTGCTGGTTTGCGGCGACCGAGGCGCCATTCTGTGCTGTCCTCTGGTTACCGCCGATACCATATTGCTTCCGCACGAGATTGGCAAACGAGATTGCGTCGGTATATTGCTTCTGAAGTTGCGCCTTGCGATCCTCCAACTTCTTCCTCTCTTCCGGCGGCAGCGCCTGGTTCTCCTGCAGGGTCTGCTCGATTGACTTGGTCGCGCTGCGGGCATTATCCATCTGCCACAGAGCCCGGGCGTACTTCGTCTTGATCTCTTCCAGCCATTTCGCCTTGTCCTGAACGTTGGGCGGAGCCTGGAACTGGATCTCGTTAAGGTGGCTCACGATATGGGGAGGCAACGTTCTCGCTTGGGCGGCCGCAGCCTGAGGAGCAGTTGCGGGTGGTTGGGAAGGAGGATTGGCCATGGGGCCGGATGGCCCACTGCCTCCCTGAGCAGCCGAAGCTTGTTGGCCATGCTGCGCCGACTGAGCTTGGCCGGGCTGCTGCAAGGACTGCTGCTGTTGCTGTTGCTGTTGTTGTTGCTGTTGCTGTTGTTGTTGTTGTTGTTGTTGTTGCTGCTGCTGCTGCTGCTGCTGCTGGTTCTGTTGTTGAGCTTGGCGACGCTGTTGTAGTTTTTGCGAGAGCATCCTTCCAAACTCGGCAATTTTCTTCTTCGCATCCTCTTGTTGAGGAGACCCAGGGGGGGCGGTGTCGTGCATTTTCCAGAGGCTAGCAAGCCCTTTCTCGTATTTGATCTTTTCCTCCTCGCCGAGATAGGCGATCCCGCGCATCATCTCGGGCCGATATAAAAGGGTACCTTGCTGTCGGTTCGGTTGGCCAGCAACCTGGGCATTTTGAGCGGGCGCCCGACCCGCCAGGCCTTGACCTTGGCCTGGTGCTGGGTTCATATCGGCCAGTTGAGAGATTGTATGTGCAGGTTTCCACGTGTTCACGCGGAGGTATGGGAGTTAAGGTATTGGTGCGTTTCGACGTCGCGATGCGGGAGACCCCGTTTGAATCAACCTCGTTTCCTGAAAGGCGCCAGCGGTGATTCGTCGAGTGTTGGGATGCACAGACATGAAACCTTTGTGGGAGGGGAGGAAACGGTCGAGGTCGACGCGTCCTTTACCAAGCAGAAGGCGTTCGGGAGTTTAGGCGGGTGGAGTCGAGCCGACCAGGCCAGGATTTTGTGGCTGGGTGAGCATACGTTCTCTACGTTGATTGGACAGCCTCGCCAAACGCCTGCCACATAACCGCCACAAGTATTGCTCAGCCTTGCGCTCTGGCTCCCTGCTGACTGTTCACCACTTCGCGAAGTCGAGGGGTGATCTGCGGCCCGGTGTCTGTATTCCGTACATTCAAAGCGGCACGCATTTGAGCATACCGTTTTTTCTCGGAAAAGCGAACCAGTCCAGGATTACATTGGTTTTGAGCATAGAATCGCCGTCTGTGGCAACAGTCTATCACTCCGAAAGAACCTGTACAAAGCGAGGATCCATTCCCAAAGGTACCAACAGCGCCCCTCACCCGCCAGCCAAACGGTTCAAACCAGGAGCGTTGAACTGAGCATGCCGCCCAACCCGTCTGCCCAAGATCCACAATCCCACCTCTATCACATATCATCAACCGTAAACGTAATGTGAAGCGCCACATCCCAGTGTCCATCAGTGGAGAGGCAGTCCCCGGTGGATATCCGGCCGCTGCCATGATGAAGTCGTGTTGGAGCCAATTGGAAGAGATGCCGGTCCAAGATGCCGCCCGCCACCCGGTATACATGTACTAAATAGAACGCGATGGTCGTCATCACAGTTTTTTTTAAGTTTTTTTTTGCTCGCATCTCATCAACTCATAATCGTCGTTGTCACCAATGGCCGTCGTTATCGTTATTGGGGTATAGGTTCGAGAATGGAGATAAGGTCAAATAAAAGGCTTGTCATCATGCCGAGCCGCGCCGAAGGTTACCACGTTGTCACGGTAATTGGAGAATGAAGCAGTGGACAGCCGGCGTTATCATGGAGAATCAACCTCCATGCTAACGTATTCATAGTAGGGAAGTTCCCGCGCGAGCGACTCGCCGATGAAGATCTCGTCCTCACTCGAGCCCGGCTCGTCGAGCTCATCGATCCTTGGCGGTGGCGGGTCTTGGAACTGTAGGCTCCGCCGGTCACCAACCCTCCGACGCAGGCGACGTGCGCTGGAGCCAGCCTGCTCGGCGTTCAGGAAGGACCTGATGTCCTCGCGGTCCGTGTCGCTGCCGATGCTTTCGCTGATGGTCCGCTTGCCGATGCTGCCCGAGGTCATTCGTTTGTGCCGGCGTTCAGCACGGCGCTTCGTGAGAAACTCGTGATACTCTTCCTCGTTCAAGCTTATGTCCGAATCGTCGCTGCAGTTAAGGTTGTTCAGGTTGTACATCATTTTCTGGTCAATCTCGGGCCGGGTTCGCGAGGTAGAGCGGCTCCGGTCGGATTCGGCGTACTCGATGGCCCAGGGCCGAACCACGTCGACCCGGCCGTTGTCGTTGTCATCAAAGTCGCTCAGCTCTTCGACGTCAAAATTGCTTTGTGTCACCACGCGGCCCGTCCTTGCTGGCGGCGTCGGTGGGGCCGCAGCCGGCCGCCGCTCTGTGGCCGCCGACGGGGAGAGGCCGGCTGCTGCATTGGAAGCCTCCGAAACCTCGGAATCTTCCGACTCCGAAAGCGGCTCAGAGGATGAGCTTGTGGAGCGTGGAGAGAGCTGTTCTGGGCGGATCGAGGGCGGATGGCTAAAATCTAGCCCGTTGACCGCTGTCCGGCCGGTCGACGGTGGCGGCGCCATTGGGCGAAGAGGAACCTGCGGCGACCGTTCCTCAGGCCGGGGGCTGCTCTTGCGGCCAAAAACGGGAGATGCAGTCCTGGGGGTCTCTGGCGGTGACGACGGCCCCACGTTTTGGGAAATTTTCGATTTTGTCGCCGCTGGCCACATCGTCTGCGGCTTTCAACTGCAGCCCGGACAGATTCGGTTGGGCTTCGACTTCCAATAATTGCGTCGTCTCCCGAGGGACAAGGATCTTATCGATTGCCCTTGCGCCGCGAGTGTGGGGTAGACGGAATAAATGGCGGGGCAGATGGAGAGTGAAGGAAGAGAAAGAAAAAGAAAAAGAAAGAGAAGGTGTCGGGGAATTGCGCAAGATCAGGGCGTCAGGACCCAAAGAATAAACCTCCAGCGCGGAGAAGAAGTTGGGCTTCGGTTGCTTGTCATGATAATATCGTGCGGACTCTAGGCAGTGTTGCGTGCAGCGCAGGCTGATTCCCGATATTGCTTTGGGGGTGGGAGGGGGTGGGTGAAATCTGAGCACTGAGCGGAAGGAGTTGAGCAATTGGGATGACGCGGGGGGGGTGCTGCTGGAGAGTGGGCGAGCAGCGCTGCGCAAATCGCTGGGTGGTGCCACGGCTCTGATGTGCGCCGTTGCGCTGCTCCTTGTCGGTGCGCAAAGCAATGGCTGCAAAGCAATGGCTGCTCCGAGCCTTGGTACAGTACAGTACGGGCAGCTCGAGGGGCGGCTTGTCGGGAGAGCGGGGGATGCCACTCAACTCAACCCTTGTGACGGGCAGTCAGGACCTCGAGTCAAGGCCAGGACCAGAACCGCGGTGGCTCCCACAGCGTTGTTCTGTCTGCGGCGGATTGTTGTTCCTTTTGGCCTTTGTTACAATGATGTCTTCCAAGCTCTCCAAGCTCTCCAGGCTCCGAGACGGTCAAGTTTCCAGGATCACAAGGCACAGTTGGGCACCGGACTGAGGAACCGTCTTCTAGTTTTGCCAGTCACTTGCGCAGTGTCTTGGTGCAGGGTTGTCAAGCCCTACCAACGCCGCCGGCGGGCCGGCCGGGAAAGAGGCAAGAACCGTCGGCCAGTCCCTTCAAGAGATCTCTCTGGAGCCAAACCCTCGTTGGCCGGACGCGGTTCGGAGGCGTAGCGGCAGTTTGGGCAGCAATGCTCCGGTACCCCTGACATGTCCCTGGACGACAACGGCCGCAAGCGAAAGCTGTATGGGGTAAGGAGGTAAGGAGCCTGCAAGAGCGACTCAGCGGGAAGAGGACGAGGCGCGACGCCGGCGGTCGGCGCAACGCACCTCAGGAATCATGGTGACTTACTTCATGCTGTGTCAAGACAGACACCATGGTGGCTGTTGAGTTGTCCATCGTGTCAGCAACTGCGCAACGGAGCAGACGGCAGCTGGTGGTTCTTTGATTAAGCCAACAGCGAATCAGAAGCCCACGCGCCACCGAAATAGCCAGCTTTCAGTCTGAAAATCTGCAAGGTCTGTCTCAACTGGAGCCATGCCCAATGAGGAAGGGAGACAGAAGGAGGGAAACAAGTGGGCTTCCAACAGCAAGGAGTAAGAGGGCAGAACGGGAGCATGCCCCTGATAAAAAAAAAAAAAAGGGCGCGAGCACCGTTAAGCATACAAATGATACGTGCATCTAATGTTGTTGCCATTCCATTTCTCAAAAGTACAGTCAGATTCAGACACTCAGACCATCGAACATTTGAGCTAACTATGTTCTGCCCATCTCTGGAAAGTGCGGTCCAGAATAGAAGCTTGTGGAGCTGCAGATAGTGTCCGTTGGGCTTTCAGGAACGCGCGCATCTTGGGCTTCCCCTGTTCCATCGTCTATCCTCAGTCTGGGAAAGACAAGAATTATTCTGCGGCCCCCGCTCAATCACAACAGTTAGGTATCTCGTTCGATATAAGCTTGTATGCATTAGCGGCGTGTCAAATATTAAAATATATACGGGAAAGTGTTGCATTGTAGGCGCAGGAATACGTCGCAAACCAAATTGGGGCAGGTAAACAAGGAAGTGAAAATAGCAGCATCAACCTAATGGGTCCTACTAATACATATCCAGGTACCTTATGCAGGTATCAGTTTGGATTATAGCTTCCATGGTATGCGCAAGATGAGCTCTCTAGTCCAGAGTGTATCACTGCCACGTGATAAGCGGGGTAATTGAGTGGTGGCGGACCCTCTGCGGAGTTATGGATTAGACAGCTACAGCACGCTACATACGGTACAGTACCTCAATGCTGAGTCTTGCGCTTGTGGGACAGTACTTCGTATGCTACGCAGGATACGGGAGGAAAACATGCCAAAACTTCAAGAACCCAACTACTTGAGCAACGGCCAACTCTGTACCATCTACATCACCATCCTTACGGTGACCTTAAGCGGCCATCATGTCACTCCTTTCTGCGCATTTGGAGCAGATCTCCATCTCGTGTCGGGGCATTGACAGTCTCCCGTAAGCCTGGCTACCCTACCCAGCTCCGCAACACGCAAGCCTTGCACTCAAGTAAACAGACGCGTGCTGACCGCAAGGCCCGGACATAGGTTCCCACCACCCAAGATCTTCACCAATGCCCTCCTCTCCAAACCGGACATTACCTCTCTCATTCGCGACACAGAAGCCCACGAGCGCGCCCTTTTCTCCGTCCCCGCACCGCCGCCGCCGACTCAACAAACAGCATCAGCATCAGCATCAGCGGGCCGCCAGAACAAGGCCGAGGCCCCCAACCCGTCGTCCCGCCGAAAGACCGTCTTCAACGTGACGGGAGGAGAGGTTACAACCGGCCCGCCGTCCGGCTCGTCCCGCGGCGCGGGGCTCGCGGCACGCCGTAACACGGCGGTCGCCGCGGTCCTAGGCGGCAACTTGCACGCGCAGATCGTCCGCCGCGGGGGGCAGCAGCACCAGCCGGGACAGCCGGGGGCGGACGTCGACATCGAGGTGCTCCTGCGCGGCGCCGAGAAGCTGTGCGCCGTGTACGCGTTGCCGGGCGCTCTGGAGCGGATCCCCGCGCTGCGCCAAAAGTATGCGCAGCAGAAGGCGACGCTGGCGTATTACGAGGGGAAGGTGGCGGAGCAGCAGGAGGCGTTGGAGCGGATGAACCTTGAGAGGGTCTTGGACGGGGATGACGGGGAGGGGCAGGAGGAGGAGAAGGAAGGGGGGGAGGAGGATGAGGAGGAGGAAGTGGGCATGACGGAGGAGGATCTGAGGAGGGAGGAGGAAGAGGCCAGGCAACTGGAGCGGAAGAAGAGGGAGTTGCAGGCACGGTTGAGAGCTCTCGAAACTGACCTAGGTGGCCTACTGAACTTCTAACGGGGGCAGGGCGAGGGGAGAAGATGCGATCCACGCATCATCGTCGCGGCGCCGGATGGGAGGCCTGAATGCGGGTTGCACTTGAGGAGAAAGGTCAGTTTCTATTTGATCTCGCTAGCAGCTCGGCCCTTTGGAAGACTCGATGCTGACATCCGGAGAGGACTTCTTGGCCCGGGCAAACACCTCAAGGAACTTCTGCGGATCCTGAGCGCCGTTCAGTTCATAACGGCCGTTGATGGTGAAGTTGGGGACACCATGTATGCCTTTCCGATAGGCGTCCTCCACTTCGCGGTCCACTTCCTCGCCGCCCTTTCCCTGGTTCAGCCAGTCCCGGACCTCGTTCTTGTCAAGCCCGGCCTTCTCACCGACCGCGACCAGCACGCTCTGGGACGTGATATCGGCGTCCTCCTCGAAGTGGCTCTGGAAGAGAGTCGAAATGACTCGGTCCTGGACATCGCCCGACTTGGTCTTGGCTAGCTGAATGAGCCTGTGGGCGTCACGGGTGTTCCCGACTCTGCCCTGCAGCGAGAATTTGATTCCCTCGGCCTCGCCCACCGCCCTGAGGTGTGCTTTTATCATCGCCGCTCGCTCAGGCCCGTACTTCCCGGCGAGGTGGGCGTTGAAGTCGACACTACTCTTTGGAAGGGTTGGGTCCAGGTAGAAGGGGTGCCAGCTGATGTTGAAGGAGTCATTGGCGCCGCCGGGTACGTCTCTTTTGTACAACTCGATGGCGCGCTCTAGACGTTTCTTTCCAACATAGCACTAGTGCACGTAGATGTATGAATCAGCAGGTGGGAACCGCGCAGTCGCAGGATAAGAGCACTCACCCAAGGACAGATGGCGTCGGAGACGATCTTGATGTTGAAATTGGTCATTTTTTTAGAAGTGGGTTCTGTCAGTCGAGCGTACTCGCTATACGGAGCAGTGTGTGCAACTTTAGGAAAGCAGCGCAGCCAAGGTGAGAATCAGTTGCGTCGACCTTCCGAGACTGCGGATATTCATACCTCCTTAAGTCGTACCTCAATCGCATCATTAGGAGCCAGCTGCGGGCATTGATGACAAATCTGCGAAAGCCCGGTTTTTTCAAACTCTCCGATAGTTACCGAAGCTACGTTTCGTGCTGTTCCAGCATGCAGGTCTTAAGGGCCCCTTAAGACCTCACAAGGAACTCACCGTATTGCGTTCTTCAATGTCGGCATCTCGCGTTGATGGACAGCAGCAGCTAACGGAGTCCCGAGGTCAAAACAATGTACATACATACTTGGATTTTATTAACAGGCAGCTGAGGTAACACCTGAGAGACAACGGGGGTCGGCAATGCATCCGATTATGAGGTGCGCCAACCCCCCCCCCAACAGAGGAACTGCGGGCCACGGCGATGATTTGGACTCAGGAGAAGTAATGTATATACAAAGATGACAGGAGAAGAATTGCAAGCAGGAAGCTCAGAGGAATTGATCATACTCTATTGACCGCAACGAATTTCAGCTTGCAAGCGAGCCGACGAGCGAGTTATGGGTCGTTCTGGCAGTAATCTGTACTGTGGTACGGAGGTACGCAGTAAACGATTCGGGACCCTGGCAAGCCAATCCGTCACCAAGCGGGGCAGTCTGACGAACCAGGGTGTTAGCTGCAGCCTGCGCCGCTTGTTCCTGCCGCCAAGACCCGGCGCCAGCGCAAGCTTGGCGCCAGTGCCCGGCCAACGAGGTTAAAGTAAATAAAAGTCGGTGGTTGGGACAACGGCATCAGGGATACAGCCAGTCGCCCTGCGCCTTCCACACTCATTAGGAAAATCGGATGGCGGGCTAGATCTCTGCGCCAGCTCGAGCTTGTCTCCTGTTTCTCCTCTCGACCGCGCCATCGTCCGGACGTACCACTCCAGCCACCGACATTCGTTCCGCAGATCGAGCTGCTGAGGGAAGTCGTGAGGTGAGTAGCTCCTGCGCACACTTTCTCTTTTCCCACACTGCATACCAGAGCGTCCGCCGGTCGCACGCTTCCTGCTTTCCCGCTGTTGCATTCCGTCGCCCTAACGCTTGTGTGTCACGCATTGCAGTTCGGAACAGCCAGCCCAAGTCTGGCAGTGACAAAATTGGTAAATCGGTGTCCCATCACCTGTCACCTAAAAGTCACCCGTCTTAATATCCTTGTCGCCCAAAGCAGCTTGACTTGTCCCGCCAGCACTGGCGGCGCTCTCCTTAATCTTTGCTGTGAATAGGTCTTGTCGTTCCGCTCGATCAGCCGACCGATCGATCGTCGGCGAATCCTGGCGCTGTCGCAACTCGCCTCCTTGCTGAGACGACGCGAGACATCCCCTATCGGGACAGGGCGAGGCGAGACACGAGGAGAGGCTGCCTGTCGCATTCCAGCGCAGCGACAGCAAGTCCGCCGTCTTTGGCCGTTCGGCACGACGACGTCCCATCGCTTGCCTCGATCAAGCGCTGCCGCCGCCGACGCTGTCCGACCCCGGCCGTCACTCCGACGAAGCTCGCGGAGGACCGGTGCGGGTTCCCGGAGCGGCATCGCGCACTCGGATAACGATACTTAGACCAAGCGCACTCTAGGAAGAATCAAGATGGCGACCAGATTCCAGTTGGGGTGGTATCGTAAGTAAACAAGTTTTGGCCCCTATCCGTGGCTCTATGGCGCGCGCGCAGCGGGTTACGGCTTCTGAATCCGCACAACTGGGGAAGCATTCCTGACTGACCATCCGTTCGACCACAGGCTGGGTACCTTTCCTGGGCTATCACCACGTGTTGATGATCTTGATAGCGGTGGCGATAATATTGTTGTGTAGGTTTCCTCCTCCTGTATTACTGCTCTCGCTGCTCTGGTTGCTGACGCTAGCCCTCACCCAGCTCTCCTGCTTGCCGGATGCTCTTCTTCATCACCCCTCATCCCCGATATCTTCCTCCTCTCGCTCTACTACACGCGCTACACGGCCACGCCCGATACGGCACAGGTCGACTACAACGTCCATAATGCCATCGCCGACATTGTGGGCGACGCTCGGCTCCAGGCGCGCGTGGGCTTCTTCGGCATCTGCGTGAGCCCCGACGGCGGTTCCTGGTTGTGCAGCAACAACGCGACGACGCTAGCGAACGAGGTGTCGCTCGATCAAGACCCGCTCAACCTCATCTGGCTGGCCAGCCAGTTCAAGGACATGATTGTCTTCCCCTACCTACTGTACGCATATTCCCCTCCCTTTTTTTTCCCCCCTTCTTCTCACCTTCCGCGGGAAGGAGCTGAGAAACTGACATCACCGTCTCCGCGCGGAAATAGCATCATCGCAATCATCTTTGCCTTCATCTGCCTGTTGCTCCTCGCTACCTTTCCCGGCTGGCACGAGGAGGAGGACAGCGAGGGGTCCGAGCGCGAGGTTAAGCCGTTCCCCTCGCGGCCCGTCAGCCAGGTCGCGCTGGCCATCATCTTCATCTCGTCCATCTTTGTCCTCGTATCGGTCCTCTGGCAGCACACGGCCTCGGTCGCCGCCAGTATCATCGCGCAGGACCTGGCTAACGGAAGCGTGCTCTCGGGAGTCGGTACCTCGGCCATGGTCATGGGCTGGTTCAGCTTCACGCTGCTCATCATCGTGACCATCGGCCTGCTGGTCATGATATTGAGTATGCAGGTGCTGGAACATATCATGGATTGATGATTAATTTTTTAAATCCTTCTCGGCTTTTTGCGACGACGATGACGACAAACGACGACGATGGCCACGAGACGCCGTGGGATGAGACAGGGGATCTTGTTGAGGGCGGGTGCCATCTATGCTGGCATGCAACGACTGGAACGAGTTATTGGGTCCGAGGGATGAAGAAGATGGGGTCTACGAGTTCATGGATGGTATGAACGGCTGTTTGGTGTTGTTTACGGTACATACGACGTGGCTGCTGGAGCCAACCGGTTGGCTAGCGACGACTCTGAACGACGGATGTTGCGCCCGCGCAGGGGTTGTTAAGCAAATTGGGCATATTGCGGGGGAGGGAAGGGGGAACTTATTTTGGCGGCGGAGAGGTACGGCTAAGCTATGATATGGGTGGACAGACTTGTTTATATGGAGCATGTTCGATTGTTTCCCATTTTCCTTGTTCTTGGTGTTTTCTCACTTTCTGCATCCATGTGTGCGTATATATAAACTGGGGAGATGGCACGAAGCCATGCATTGGTGGTCTCTGTCGTTGATGTTGTCGGTATATAGCGAGAAGCGAGCGATCATAAACAGGGATGGAGTTTGATCGATGGCCAGGTGTCTCTTTTGGATTTTCTCCAACGTTGTAGTTAGGTGAAACATGTGAGTCTCGTGCGTACCCCTTGCGCCTCGAGTACCACCTGTAATGTCTCAAATGTGCTCAGAAGTGAACATTTATTGACAAAAAAAGCCCCAAGAACGCAAACTGATCAAATCGAGCATAATCAAATGTTTCAAAAAAATGAAAAGTTGAAAACCGGAGACATTAGACTGGATAGGCCGACCATGCAGCAATATACCAAGAGCAGAAAGAGAAGAAGAAAGCAAAAAGAAAAAAGAAAAAAAAAGAAAAGAAAAAAAGAAAAGAACATGAAGGAAATTGATGCAGTAAGGTTAGATTAGATAAGCCTTTGTGGGTCCTGGCTTTGTGGAGCCCTCTTTGTGCCCGCCCTCTTCTTATACCTGGCGACAGGAACCCACGATTTGAGAGACATCGAACTATTGAACTATCGTGATTTTACCAGACCAACCAACCTCCATCAGAAATAGAACAAGGTTTGTGGGGGCAAGAATGACAAAAACACTTCCTAATGGCTCAATATTTAGTGTCTAATTAAAATAACCAAAACCCCATAAACGCCATTGCTCGCCACGCCCAGTTGCTATGATCAGCGGAAGACCGTCCTTTCATCCCACACCCCATGCCAAGATGCGTATATGTATACAATTACAGATTTGCTTGACGGGTCGAACCAACATCCTTTCCCCAACTATTGGACAGAGGGACCTCTTTCCTCGGCATAATATCCTTGCCAACCTTACCGATACCCTCCCATAAAAATTTGACTATTTAAAAAAAGACGGCAACCACGCTAAGTTGGGCGTTTGAAGGGATGCGCCTCGGTATTCAGGACCCAGTTGTCCAACGAGATGACGTCGGGGGTCTCAAAGAGCAGGTAAAAGTACTTGAGCGTCTCGGCGAGCCAGAAGCTCTCCATGTTGTCCTCCATGTCTTTGGCGTTGCCGGGGTCCTTAGTGGTCACATCGCGGATAGCGCTGTGGCCGGCCTCTGTCCGGGTCGCGCCGATAACGGCCTCGAACATGCGCCACCCCTTTTCCTGCCAGGACGGGTCGCCCGTGATGCGGTACATGTACCAGACGGACTCGATTGCCTCGGGCCTATGGTAGACAAGGCGTTAGTCAGTCAGTCAACTTTGGATGAAAGGGTGGTTGAGAAATGTCGCCGCGGTGGTTTTTTTGGGGGTTGGAGGTTGGGGGTTGGGGGGAGGGGGAGTGATGGTAAACACGGCTTACCTGAGGAGGTACCGCTTGTCGGTGAGGGTGACGAAGCCCGGAGGGATGCGCTCGTTCTCGATCCGCTGCGCAACGTATTGTTTATGGGTGACTGGCTTCATGGGTGCAGGAGGGAAAACAAGCTTGTCGCTTCTCATGGGTTGCTGGTTGTTGGAAATGCCTTGGTTGTCGGAACTCACTGCCACGTCCCTCTTCAGGGGGACGGGGGCCGGGGTCTTGTCGTTCTCCGTTACTTCGGCAGGGAAATCCCCCGAATCCCCATATTGTGCCGTCTCCGCAGCAGGCTTACTCTGCGACTCGACCTCACGTGCCCGCTCCTCGGCCTGCTTCCGCAGAGCGTCCTCCTTCTTGAGTTTCTCCACTTGCTCCTTCCACTCGGCCAGCTTGGTGTAGTATTCCTCCATCTCGGCTTCGCGTTGCTCCGCCCTGGAATCCAGAGCCGTGTACCACGCCGCTTGATCGTAGTGACAGTCGTCCCTGCTTTTGCAGGGCAGGACCCGCGCGTACTCGGGCATGACACCAGCGGGCATCACCTCGTACGCCCACACGCAACCGTCGGCGAGCTTCTTGGCAATCTCGACATCTTCTTGGCGGTCAAAGATCTTGCCACCCAGGCCAAACATGCCACCGAGGAAGCAGGTGAGGTGCGTGACCTCCCACTCGTACGTCAGCTTGTCCGCGGTGCCGTCGGAGGAGTAGGCCTTGGCGGAGAAGAGGATGTCTGGGTCGCCCTCAGCCATGGGACGGAAGAGCAGATACTCCTTGACGGCATCGACCGTCTTCTCGTGCATGGTGCGGTACTTGGGTTCGAGGCCACCCAGCATGAGATATTGCTTCGGAAAGTACTCATACGTGGAGTCTTGGCTGCCGCCCATGCTGTACGAGCCCGTTCCCCAGCTGGTTCCCGTCAGGGGCTGAGCGGCGCAGTCCCAGTTTGGGGGCAGTTCCTTCGCGTTGAGCGAGGTTTGATCGCCGCCGCGGGGACCATCTGTTCGCTTTTGTGGCCCATCACGAAATCCCGTGGCGATGTTGCCGATGTCCGTGCCCAGGGCGGAGCCCTCCGGACTCTGAGCTTCGTGGTGGCCCGCAAGTGCAGGCTTCAGGTCATCGGTGCCGTGCTGCACGGTTGCGGCGCCACCGGCCGGCGTCGCGGAGGAGGATGACGGCGGCGGAGCGGTCCTATTGCAGCCAGAAGCGTCCAGGCGCTCGGGGAAGATGCCCGGGATGGCCGTGCCGTTCTCGCGGTTTTGGAGGTCCTCCAAAGCATCGGTGATGCGGGCGATTGCGTCGTAATACTTGTTTTGGCCGGTAAGCTGAGCTAGGCGGGTGAACTCCATACTCATGGAGCCGAGCTCGGCCACGCTCGCGCTGGTGGAAGCCCGTTTCGGTCTCTCGGCGTAGTCCGGCTTCCAGTTGTAAAAGAGGATGGGCAGGCGGTTGGGCGTGTCGAAGACGCCCATCAGGATCTCGGCAAGCTCGACCGCCTTGTCCAAGAGCACGCGGTATCGGGGGTCGTTGCCCGTGACGTCGTAGGCCCCAACAAGACCGCCCAGATAGCGGATGATGGTCTCAAAGACGGGGATTTCCTCGCGGTAGGGCGTGGTGGTGAAGTCAATCCCCCTCACGGCGTCCACGGCCTCGTCAAACTCGTCCTTCAGGCCCATGATCCAGAGGGTATCGAGAGAGTCGACAAGGGTAGCGGCCCAGCCGCAAAAGGGGTCCCTTGATCTGTTGGAGACGGGCATGAGCTCGTCATGGGTCCAGGCGTACTTCTTGTAGCCGGTCCAGGCGTGCAGGGCTTCGGCCCTGACCTTGGCCAGGCGCTGCTCGCGCTTCTCCTTGGCGGCGGGCGACTCTTGGGCAAACGAGAACTGCACCGACGGAATGGGCTTGGGGTTTCCCGTGGGAAGCGGAATGAGCGACTCCTCGGGCACGGGAAACCACTCGTAAGGCTTCTTCCAGTGTACGACGGCGGAGGTAGGGGTCGCCGGGTCCAGGACCCCGACGTCTTCGGCTTGCGCATCGTGATACCCGTCGTGGTGGGTGGGCGGCTTCCTCTCGGGCACGACGGCGGCAGGCTCGGTAGGAAGGCCGTAAGTGCCTTGCTCCCCGTCGGCATCCTTCAGCTGCGGGATCCGGATGCTGGGCTCCGGATCCGGCAATGGCGAAGCGCGCGGCGGAGGGTCGTGCGGCGGGGGAACGTGAGGCGGGGGACCTTGGTGCGGGTTGGGCGCGGGCGGCGGTGGAGGCCGAGGCTCGGGTCTTGGATGGGTGTTGGGACTCGTCTTGCCGCGCCACGTCTCCCTCGGCTGGTCCCATTGCGAGCTCTTGGAGACGTGGTAGAGCAGCACAGTGATGACGAAGGCGCAGATGAGCACCACGCGGTGCCGTCTTGGGCGAAACATGATGGAGACGGGGATCGACTAGCCCGCGAGAAGCCCGGATCGGGAAATCGGGAAAAGCAGCGCTCGCGCAGGTCGGTACTTGAAAGTGGGAATCTTCCTAGCTGGGTTTCGGAAGTCGCATGGCGGCGTGCTGCTCACAAAATACGACTTGGACGAGACGATGGGGTCTGCGCGCAGACCTTCCACTGGGAGACGAGAGAGAGAGAGGGAGGGAGAGAGAGAGAGGGAGCGGGAGAGAGAGGAGAGAAGAGAAGAAGAGGAAGGGAAGGAACGCATGCAAGTTGGGGTATGTATGTAGGTACTCTACATAAGGTAGGTACATACAAGAGAAGAAGAAGCCGCACTCGCCAAGACTCCCCGAGGAGGGGCGGAAAGCAATGGCAAAGGGTGAATGAAAACGAGCGGACCAGGCCCTCCCGGGACGCGGCGCACTACTGTGTACGGAGTGACAGTGGCCATTTGAGACATAACAGTGCTCCGTAACCTACTTGGTAGTTAAGGGAGCGCCATGAACGCTGGATCGCGCCAAGACGGCGTTCTTGTCCCACATTCCAATGTTGGTCACGGTTTTTCTGGTCTAGAGTCTTGGCATGTGCAGGGGGAGCGAGCGGAGCCGGGGGTCACGCCCAACAAGGTTGGTCCAAGTGGAGTAATGGCAAGGCTTAAGTTCCACCCAGAGCTCCGGTTAGCTTACTAAATACGGATTAACTTACAGAGGCACGAGGCACAGTAAAGTGTACGAGCTCCTGGCGAGAATTTGATGGTTACAATACACGTATGATCTCTTCCCCTTACTAAACTACTCCTACACTACATGACAAGTAGGAGCTGTCCTCTTGAGCTGTTGCTGGAATCCGTTGGCTGTCTCGTCATGTCGAATGTAATCCGTGCACTCTTCTGCACACTGCGTCGACTGTGTGCGCGAGCGATGCAACTGCCGGTTGCATTGGCCAGATTGGAGAGTGCGGGGGCCGTCATCATCTGGAAAAAAAGAACATGCCTTTTTATTTAGCCTACCTAGTGTACACTACTGTCACCACGGTAGTACTCGGAGCTCCTGATCTGCGACCCGAAGCCGCCGCAAGCGGACAGATAGGTCCGGGTAACTAACTATCGCAGCTAGTGTACGGAGTAGCTCGCAACTTGTGGGGTAGAGTTGTGCGAAGGATAACATGCGTGATGATAGTGCAGTATTATAACTAGTGTAGCGTACGCTGCATGTGCATACAACGCGCAAATTACCACGTTACCTTACAAATACCTCATCCCGATCGAGAGTATCTCGTCTCTTAAGCGACTTGTCCTCGTTCATTACTCGCAACGAAACTGCGCCTCCCGCTCCTTTCGAGTGAAACTGCTTGGTATTAAGAAGCAACGGGGTCTGATATTCCCAAACCACGAATAGCGTGCTGTGGGTGGAACCCCATGATCTGACGCAAGGACAACCCTTGAAATAGCAGACGCAGGGACTTGCGGACCCAGCCGGCCACCCCCCGTTTCGGGAGGATTCCAGTTAAAGTGGCCTTAACGTGCCGAGCACGGAACAGTACGGATACGCAGTAACTACGTTCACCAAGGTACAAATACGTTACTCCGTAGACTACGCAGTACTTTCATAACTAGGTACCTTACGTGTGTACGGATTACATGAGAACATGCCCATCCCAGCAAGCACCAAAAAAATCGTGTACCCAGTAACTAGTAGGGGATGCATGTGTACCTCGGCGGACATGACGATGCATTGCTGGCGACAGCTACCACACTCACACTACTACCTACTGCATGCACGAAATTCAAAATCATTTCCATCGAAACTGCCTGTACCCGACATAACAACAACCTTTGCGTCCCATGGCCTCCGTGGCAACCATAACCACCACGCTACCATGCCCTTCCAGCGGACACCAGTTCCGCTGTTCCTCTTCGTCCAAATCATCCACACAAAACAGCAGCACAGCCTCCTCCATGCCGCTACAAGGCATGCCTGATCTTGGCGTAGAGCTCCGTATCGTAGAAGCTGTAGTTGGGATCGTGCTCGCAGAACGGATGCTGTGAGAGAAGCACATCGGCAGTCGGGCGGTCCGTAGGATCCCTATGGGTGGAAGATCCGGTGTTAGCCTTTCTAATAGGGACAACGAAAGATGACGAGGAAGAAAAAAAAAAAAAGAGGAAAGGATAAAGAGAACAACGTACACGGTAAAGCAGTCCAGCATGAAGGCGATCGCAATCGGACTGATCTCCTCGCGAATGTCGTCCGGAATCGGCGGCGTCTCTCCGTTGGCAATCTTGTAGATAGCACCGACCGCCTCGTCCTTGCTCCACGGCCGGCGTCCGGCAAACATCTCGAGCACCACGCACCCGGTGGACCAGATGTCCACCTTGGCGCTGTACCCTTCCCCCTGCGACCGCACCACCTCGGGCGCCATCCAGAACACCGACCCCTGCATCGAGTTCGTCTTGTCATTGCCGTAGATGTTGTCCGTCTTCTTGCTGATGCCAAAGTCGCTGATCTTGCACGTGCCGTCCAGGTCCAGCAGGATATTATCCGCCTTCAGGTCGCGGTGCAGGATGCCCTCTCTGTGCAGGTACGCCAGCCCGGACAGGGTCTGCCGCGTCAGCGAAGCGACCACGGGCTCCTCGAACTTGCCGTGCTTCCGCAGGCACGAGCCAATCGAGCCGCCAGATATGTACTCGAGGAAGATGGAAATGCTGCGCTCCTTGCGCTCGCAGCCGAGGTACTGCACAATGTTGACGTGGTCGAGGTGCTGCATCGTATCGATCTCGCGGTTCAGCGCCGCCACCAGCTCCTGCATCTTCTTCTGGTCACCCTGCGCCGCCTTTGGGTTCACTTCGACCTCCTTGACCGCCAGGAACTCGCCTGTCGTGGCGTTCATGCCCAGGTAGACCCGCCCGAACGTGCCCTTGCCGATGAGCTGGCCCTTGAACCAGCGGAACGTCGTCTGCCGCTTGGGAATGTTGTCACGGTTGCCCTGCTGCGTCGGTAAGTTGTCTTGCGGGATCGTGCTCTGACTCAGGGCCATGTTGAGCGACCCGCGCTCGGGCTGGATCTGCACGATATTGGCGTTGAACATCTTGGTGCTCTTGCGCCGCATCAGGTTGGTGTTCCTGTCACCAGGCCCCGCCCCGGCCCGGGAGTTCAGCGGTCCCGAAGCCTGCGTGTACCGCTTGCTTGCCTCGTGCGCACCGCGAGCAACTTCCCTGATCGACTTCATGCGTCCTAGCCCACCAGAACGGCGCACGCTCCGACCTGTCAGCGTCTGCATCGACGTGGGTCGTGAGTCGAGCGCCTTGAGGGTTGACTCATCGGACCCAAGCGTATCGCTCTCGTTGTACGTGGAAGCAGCTCGGCCGGCCCCGGAGGCCAGGCCAGCGGGCAGCGGAGGGATAGGCGGAACAGAAGAGGACCCTCCCGCGTTCTGCTCGCTCTCGTCTGCCTCGTCGATGGGTGAAGGCCCCTCCCCGTCCTCGAGAACTGGCTGGTCAACGTCAACATTGGGGAAGAAGTCCTCGAGATTGTTGATAAGTGCATCGGTAGGCGGGCGGTTGGCCCAAACGTCCTTCTCGATGAACGACTTGCGCCTGCTCAGCTTCACTTCGGGGTCATCAATCTGCGACGACCGGCCGTTTGCTCCGTCTTCTTCACCGTCGGCCGGCGATTTGCTGTCGCCACTGGACTGCGGGGACTGGAAGGCGACCGATACGGCCTTCCGAGAGCGGTTCGTGTTCACCCGCAGACTTGGCCGTTTACCGCTGCCGTCGGACTCGCCGCCCTCCGCGGAGGCTCCCGTCTTCCGGGACGTAGCGTTATTGCGTGCCGAGAGAGGAACAGCAAACAAACCGTCGTCGGAGTCATCTCCGGAGTCGTCTCCGGCCGCGTTCCGGTTTTCGTTGCTGTTCTCGTGGAGGGTCGAGGCTTGCGAGAACCTGACGTCGTTGCCTTGGAAGTCCGTGTCGGGGCCGTGCGACTTGCGCTTCTCGCTGGTTGTGGTCGCGAGGGCATGGCTTGGCTCGCGAGAGCTCGGGCTGACATCTCCTGGCGATGGAGTATGTGCTGATCGATGAATCTTAGCATCACCTGTCCCTCCGCGGAATTGGTCGGGGCCTGGAACCGCTCCGGCGAAACCCCGGTTGTCAGGACCAGGGTACGGCGAGTAGTCCGGAACCAGGAACGGCACATTCTTAGCACTCCAGGTGGTAGACCCCGGTGATCCGGGAACGGGTCCGGTCTTGGGACTACTCTTGCCTGAGCCGGAGCGTGTCCGCTGGCCGAGATTAATGGTTGACAAAGCTCTCTCACCTTGAGCATTGGCTTCGGTGTTTGTCACCGGCATCGACGACACCCGGTGTGGCGACAACCCTCTGTGACCGCTCGGGGTGGGCCGTCCGATACCAGCCATCCGCTCCCCCATGCCTACCAGCAGACCGTGAATACCGTCCTCTGGATTTGGCATGCCTGGTCGTTTCCTCTGCTTCTCGAATGTGACCTCCTCGCGCAAGTCGGACGACGCGCGTTTCGGACGGCCGCCGCTCGTATTACTATCTTGCGACAAGCGTGTGCCGTGGTTCTTCCTCCGCGATTCTGCCCGGAGAAGCGTGGCCGACGGGTTCTCCGGGGGCGCCGGGGCCTTGCGCTGCGGGAACAAGGTGTCCACCTTCCGATCCTCGTACGGCGATCCTCTGGGGACGTCAAAGTTCACGGTCCTGCCTACAATGCCGTAGGGCGTTTCCGCAGACGGGCTGCTCTCCTTGGCCTCAATCATTTGCCTACGCTTCGCGAGGTACTCCTCCTGCTTCCGCAGCTGTTCCGCCCTGTATTGGATGGCCTCGGCTGTCAACATCTTTTCGTCTCGCTCCTTGCCTTCGAGCGGTTCTTGTTTCGAGGTGGCTGCGGAGGAACCGGGCCGCTGTCGCCCGTCCTTTGCATTGACATCCCCTTCCTCCACAGCGACAGGCCCATTCCCAAACGATGTTGTCGCAGGACTTCCATTCTGGAACATGCTCGGGCGGACAAAGAATTTCAATGACCCGACCGAATCCCCAACATGGGTTTTGGTGCTTAGTAGCTTCGCATCATCAAGTGGTTCTTCGTCATGCTCGAATCTTCCCAGCTCTGTCAGATAGATTTGAGCACCGTCGCTGCTCGGAAGGCCCAGGTTGATACAAATAAGTTGTCGCAACTCGGAGGGCGTCCCAACATCAGTGACGTCTACCATACGGTAGTTCCAGCAATCGGCAGTTGCAAGTATGAGGACGCGCCCGCTGCCGGCCCGCTTTGAGGCCGGTCGTTCCTGCGAGTTCTCGCCCGGGTTACTATGGCGGCAGTATTTGCAGACACTCGGGCTGGTTGGCGAGTCATGGTCGTCAGGCTTCTTCAGGCCCTTAAATATCGACGAAAAGAACGAGCTGCCTTTGGCGCTGCCCGGAGGATCTGTCCCTGCGCTTCGGTCACCGGTATCCTGCGGCGAGTGTCTGTTGCCATCTTGGCCGGACCGCTGACTGTGTTCGTCGGAGCCGCGGGGCGCGTTCACCAGGTCACCGAGGCTAACCCCGTTCTTGAGCAACGCTGCCGCATCGGGCGGGACCCCAGAACCGTAGATTGCGGCGTTTGAGGATATCGAGTCAGTGCTGTTGCGCGAACGGTGGCCGAAGCTGCTTCTGTGGGGGGAGGCGGAGACGTTCCCTGCGGTGGAAGAAGGAGGGAGGAGGCCGGACTGAGGAACGGGGCTGCCACCGGGGCTGTCCCTTCCCAGCAGGTTAGACTCGCGGAGGGAGCCGACCTCGCCGGACTCGCTCGGGTTCGGACTATGACGACGGGCAATCGCGGTATCGATGTTCTTCATGAGGCTCCTGTGGTTCGATGAGTCCGAGCTCATGGTGTTGTTGGACGTAGGCATGGTTGCTGACCGCGACTGCGAGAATCTCCTACCGCTGAAGCCGGGACCTGGGGTCTTGATCGGAGTGTTTGGGGACTCGGCCGACTCGTTCGCGGTGCTCGGCGCGCCCACGGCACTAGAGGACGCTTTGCGAGCGTGGCTGGCCATCACCATTGACGGATCTGGCGGACGACCGGTGACGACGCTCCGGATCAGCCGCCGCATTCTCTTACCCTCTTCTCTCTCCCTAGGCTGGTCCCATACGCCCCCATTCTTCGGGCACACCCTGGCCAGCATCGGGTACACTTGCTGGTGCATCATGCCAAAGTTTCCGCGACCGCCATGGCTACTCCCGAGCTCCAGAAACTTCGCGCCGTGGATATCAAGGAGCTCGAAGGTCTCCTGCCAGTCTTTGGAGAAATTGTTTGCCCGTAGCCATGCCAGGACCCTTTCCAGCGGCCACTGAGCTGCGAGCTCGGCTGGAACTGACGATGTCCCGCCGCTGGTATTGGGCCGCGCTTTCGCACCCATGGCCGCAGCATACAGCCCGTCACGGCCCGACGTCTCCTCCAACGGTGTCGCAGCGGCCGAGTCCATCCCGGTCCCGGTCTGGCCCGAGTGGGTGCCGTCGTCGGGAATCCACAGCCCCGGGATGCCCACGCCCTCCCCATAGGTATCTTTTGTCGGAATGTATGTCGCACTCATCTGCTCGCTCGGAGGCGGTGGGGGAGGCACCGTAAGATTGGTCTGGCCAGACGACATCGTCGTGGAATTGGCGGCAGTGATGGCCTGCGCGTGCGTTTGGGCGTGAGACATTGGGTTATAGGCTTGCAGCCCGGTGCTGCCGACGACCGGCGGGGGAGGGGGGACGTTGAAGGCCGTCCGGCCGTCGTAGGCGCGACCCCACCGCCCGTGCCATGGCGCGTTGCCCAAGGCGCTGGGCGGTCCGATGGCGCTCGATGGAAATGTAGAATTTGGCGGTGGGCCCGGGGGCGGTGGGAGTAACACATTGCCGCCGGTCGTGGGGGCACTTGGGTACCGAGGGGGCGGAGGGGGGATGGCCATCATGTTGCTGATTCCGACGGGCGGCGGCGGCGACATGGGCGGAGGCGGAGGGGGGACCTGGAAGGGACGGGTGTCCCGTTGGCCATTTTGATACATGGCTAGCAGCCGCGCTCACGAGTTATCGGTGCTGTCGCAGGGTCGAAAGCGGTGCACGGTCGGGGGGATCTGCAAGGCCGAGCGCGCGGGGGAAGCCCGAGTCGGTATCGACGAAAATCGGTGCAGACACAGGCGAGGGAATTAGGATAGCTGATGATCGAGACTAATTCACTGATCCGTGCAAACACGGAGGAGACGGGAATGATGGCCGTCGTGACTTGTTCTCGACGGCCCCGGGGCGCACGGCTGGTATCGGACGGCGCTTACCTCGGGTTTCTGTAGTCGCTGGTCATCCGTCCACACCACCTTTGGAGCGGCACAGGTTAACCCAGCTTAGGCGTCCCTGCCCAAGTAGGTAACTAGTTTAACGTAAGACTCTCCGGTGCGGTACCCCGGAGATGCGGGCGCCAAAGCTGTGAAGGGCGTTGGGTAACAGACACAATGAAATGAACGAGGTCTACCGTCCAGACTTCATTTCGAGGGAAATATGGGATGGCGGCATGACAGCTGTGAGAGCGAGAGCGGGAGGTGGGCGTGGTCAGGTTGGTGCAAAGCTGCCGCCTGCTGCTCCTCTTTTCTGCTCGGGTGCTCTTTGTCGTCTGCGCGTTCCTCGTTTCGGGCCCAGCCCAGGGTCTGGCGGCGGCAGTGGTTCGGTTTTGTGATACAGCTGCCTGCACCCTGCAGCTTCCTGCTTGAATCCTAGAGGACTCGGCCAATCAGCTGGGTGCATGCCTTTAGCTCTCGCCCACCCATGGCTCATCAGTGGTGGGGCTGCAGTCCCATTGCGCAAATCACCCCAAATCCACACTTTCTGCGTCAAGACCAGACATGACAGCGCCGCCAGCTTCAAGTCCAAGGGGCGTCAATGCTTTGCCTCGGGTGTCAGATACCCCTCGAAGTCAATATGCTTTCTAGTGCAAGGAGTCAAATCCCCACTCGAGGTCGCCACGGTTTCTTTACCAACAGGTATATTTGAGATCTGCACCACCCAACGAGAAAGCCGATTCCGAGTCTGTTGTTCCTGCAGCCCATTGCGACATAACTTATATTCCCGCGGAGTGTGTGGCACATGCGACGGTAGTGCAGGTTGGCAGGCCGACGTACCCGGTACTCCTCAAATTCAAGGATTGTTTCTCCTAGAGCCTCTTGATGAATTGTGGTCGATCTGAGAGGGGCGGAATCCTTGGATCCATCGCTTCTCAATACCAGCTACGAAATTACCTGAGCCTCGGACATGCCCCAATTCCCCCCACATAGCCCTACTGATGATAATGCTGTGTGAACTAAGACCTGAAGCCGTAAGAAAGAAAATAAAGGAAAGGAAAGAAAAGAAAAGGAAAGAAAAGGAAAGGAACGAAAAGAAAAACAAAACCACCAGACACATCGCTTTCTGCGCTACCCGCAGTCCCGTAGCGCTAAGGACCTTACATGGCCGTGCAACTGCTCCATGCCCCCTGGTTACATTGCTCGTAATACCCCGTATCCTCGGCGCTCTCTCCGATGTTGTGTTTCTTGATGACCCCGGAAACCCTCAAGGTCTGCTGCCCATCACCATGCCACCAGCGCAGCCGCTGGGTGAGCACCGTCTCCTCCTCATCGCTGCTTATCTCCCACTTACCCGAGCTCACCTCGACCGAGCACTCGTCCTTGGGGAAATGGTACTCCGGGAGGAACACTACTGTCGGCGCCTCCGGATCTGCCACTCTGGGAGCTTGGATCGTCAACGTGAAGAGGCATTTTCGGAGATCGAACCCATAATCCGTTATGACTCCGGCCGTAGCGACCGGTGCTGGCCGCACGTACGCCTCTGCTGCACGGTAGCCCGGGGAAGCCGTGAGTTCGGGCTGACGCGAGGTAGCCTCTGAAGAAATGGAAGGATTTGTGATGGAGCGTCTGAGGTTAGCGGGTGTAACGCTCTCGTCGTCGTCCAACTCCTTCCTAGCAGCCGGTGGTCGTAGGTTCGAAGTCGAGTCTTCGAGGCTTGGGGGGCGGGGGCGAGCCGAGAGTGGTAGCAGCTTATCATCGACCGAGACGATGGACAGATCTTCGCCATTCCACTGATCTCCCTTTTCGTGATCGTTTGAGGCCATGTATAGCCAAAGGCAGTAACCTTCCAAGCCGGCGGCCTCCACTCCGAAATGATTGGCGTCCATAGCAGCCGATTGACTCGAGTAGTCGCCCGTCTTGTATGCGTACTTGTCATCCATATCGTACGGAATGCCGAATTCCGTCATCAAACATGGGTGGTTCCCCATGCGATCGAGACCCTCCTTTCTCATGGATGCGTGTTGGTCTCGGAAGCAGTTCCGGATTGCCGTCTCCCCCAGCTTCACGGCCAAGGCTGGGTGCCAATACCGTCCGCGGAGCACGCCTATCACGTCCACGTTCCAATTCCGGTTCCATTTCTTGGTCATCAAGGTGATGCCATCGTACCAGTGAGGGGAATAGACTAGAAATGGATCATCGCCGTCCGGGGTGTCTTTGATGAGCGGTGGAAGTTCCATGGTGGGACCCTGCAGAAGAATGATGGCGTTCTTGTGTACTGACCGGACCGTGTCGCGGTATTTGCGGAAAAAATCCATAAAGTAGGTGTTGGTGAAGTAGGAATAGTCAATGGTTTCCCCCGTTGCCGGATGCTTCGCAAAATAGTCCTTTCTGAGAAGCGTGTCCGTCGACGGGTCCCAGACGCCATGCTGTGCCCAGACGCACTCGCCCAGCTTCCACCCTGGATCTCTCTTGTAGCCGTACCGCGACTCATCATAGCCTTCTGGGAGCCAGGCAACCTCGCCATGCGGATCAACAAGCGTGCGCCCGACCCTGTAAGGGCCAAGTCCCCCCATGTCCCAGGTCTCGACCTCGACTGCTCTCCCAGACCCTGTAAGCATGGTCTGCCATATTGTCGGGCAAGTTCCTTTTTTGAGGGCCTGCTCTTTCGGTATGACACTGATGTCTTGGTAGCCTATCATGCCTTTATTCGGCTCGTTTAAGCTCTCCCAGCCAAACACCACGTCGTTCTCGATGTCGCCGGCCTCGTGGATGCGCTGCGCTAGATGAGCACAGGCGCGGAGGAAGTGACCCTGTAGGTAATCTTGAATGTTGACCCCGTCGATGATACACCGTGGTGCAAAGTCTCTCCCGGCAAAGAATAAGGTGAACATGGTGGCCGCGGCCAGGCGGTAGTAGTTTGTCGACCAGATCATCTTGGGAAACGCGTCGGGTTCTGGGTAAGTGTTATGGACGATGGCGGCTTCTGTCGCCGCAAAACTCTGGGGGTTAAGCCCAGCTGCGTAGAGCGTCCACATGGGAGCGCCCGAGCCTCCCGAGAAACGAGACCACTAGAATCACACGCGTCAGCTCCTTCGACCTTGTGCCCTGCCCATATCGCGAGCCGGCGGGCAGGAGTCAGAACACGCACCACATCCTGATGCGGGTCCATGAAGACATAGAAACCGTAACTTTTTGCCGCCCTCAGCACCTCTATTGTCTCGTCTATCCACGCCTCATCGTAGATGCCCGGACCGGCGGCTTCGATAGCCTCCCAAGTGAAGACATAGCGGATGGTGTTGTACCCGCAGCGCTTTAACCGCGAGAAATGGAGATGAGCCTCCTCCTTGGAAAAGGGCCGGCCGACGAAGCTGACATTGTCTCCATCGAAGAAGTCTTCTGGCACGTGCGACGGCTGGTTGGGCTTGCTGGGGTACTTGGCTTCGCCGGCGACGTTGATGCCTCTGAGAAGGACTTGCCTGCCGTAGCCGTCGCGGAACTTGCCGTCTTCGATCGTGAGACGGAGGTTTGTCATTCTCATTGACCGAGCAAGGTTTCGTGTGATCCAGGGGTAGGTAGGGGTGGGCGAGCAACACGACATAGATCAGTGGGACGGAATCGGAGTTGGAAGGCCGCCAGTCTGAATGACGTCGAACGGACCAAACAGGGGTAACAAATCGGTGACACAGAGCTGCACCGACCGCCAAACAGCACCTTTATCGCGAGCCTCCGCAAAACAGTATTCGAGAACAAAAAAAACGGGAACTCGACACCAGAGGAAAAGGCCTTGTTTCCTGGGGCCTGGACAGCAACCACCAACTGAAGATGACAGGTATGAGTACTCCGTAGTTGGCGGAAGGTGCTGTTCATCTGATTACAGGCGGGTTAGGGGTGTAGAGGACAGGGTCCAGGTTACATTTCACAGTGTTAATTCACAAGGCATGGAGAACACACGGGGTACGGATTTATGTTTGGGTAGGTACCTAGGTACTTCTGTGCTTGGCAGTTCTCCCCAGGCCGCGCGCGTCAAGTGCCACTTTACGCGCGACACGGTTTCTTGGTCTTGGCGCGTCTTGAACTCCGTATCCGTACTCTGCCAACTATCTCGAGACCAACAGCCCAAGGAGCAGGAACATTGAACACGAACGAGACTCTTGAAGCTGAAGACCTTTGCAGTTTTCGATCCAGGCTCTACCGCTCTACTCGTTCAACATCCAACATCCTGACAACGGGGCCCGAGGTCGCACAAGTACGAAGGAGACCATACCGCATTCCGAGACGCCCGCTGTTGGGCCAAACGGCACCGCTTCGTCAGTCACTCAGATGGGAAGAGAAGCAATGACGACAGCAATAGAAGAGGACACTGTCATGGTCGAGGCTGGGGAAGTTCAGGGTGTAGCAGATCCGGCTTCCATGCAGGCAGTGGAACAAAAATCTCTGGCCCAACCCGCCGATGACGAGGACATGGGTGTAGAGATCAAGCAGGAGAGCAAAGCGGAGGTAAAGCTGGAGGATCTCTTTGCCGGGATTGACTCGGACGACGACGAGTTTCCCACTTCTAGCAACCCTCTGAACAGCCAGGAGCCTGGACACGCGTCAGTTTCACTCGCTTCCCAAGTCCACGGCGAGTGCTAACTCCAAGCCAGCGAGAACAACGCTCAGGACACGTCGATTGAGCTCTTACGCATATACTACCAGCGCTTCTTCCCTTGGCGGTACATGTTCCAATGGCTGAATCACAGCCCGGTCCCCACCAAGGATTTCAAGCATCGCGAGTTCAGTTTGTGGTTGCACAACGACGCCGTCTTGCGGTATCAGTCATTTACCACTTCAGACCTGTTAGCGGACCATGTTCCCACCTCTTTGATTGTTTGTTGACCTTTCTGAACAGATTTCGCAAAGACGTATTGCGGCTGATGCCGAGACGTATCGAGATCGGACCTGTCTACACGGCGGACCCCAGAGATCGCAAGACTTTCCGGACCGCGAGCGCCTTCCAGCCGATAGCGAAGGAGCTTTGTTTCGATATTGACTTGACAGACTACGACGACATCCGGACGTGCTGCGACATGGCTAACATCTGCCACAAGTGCTGGAAATTCATGATCATGGCCATCAAGGTGATCGATACCGCGCTGCGCGAGGACTTTGGCTACAACCACATCCTCTGGGTGTACTCGGGTCGCCGTGGTGTCCATGCATGGGTCTGCGATAAACAGGCAAGGACGTTGAAAGACAACCACCGAAAGGCCATCGCTGCCTACTTGGAGGCGGTGACCGGCAAGCAAGGCGGCAAGAGGGTTAATCTCCGTCGGCCGTTGCATCCTCACCTCTCGTAGGTTACCGCCCGCCAGCTGATTCCGCCCCGGGTGACATAGTTGACACTAACCGATCACTCCACAGGAGGAGCATCGACATTCTCAAGGATCACTTCCAGAGAGACGTCCTCGAGACCCAAGACCCCTGGAGAAGCCCCGAAAGGGCCGAGAACCTCCTCCAGCAGATCCCCGACCACCAACTGCGCGAAGCCCTCCGCAAGAAGTGGGAATCCTCTCCGGGGCGCTCATCCACCGCAAAATGGGCCGACATCGACGCGCTGGCTCAGACCAATGCCAGCGCCGCGTTGGACCCCAAGGAGCTGCTCGATGCCAAGCAAGACATCGTTATCGAGTATACGTACCCGCGTCTCGATACGGCTGTTTCCCAGAAGCTGAACCACTTGCTCAAGAGCCCCTTCGTCATCCACCCGGGAACCGGGCGTGTTTGCGTGCCCATCGACATGAACAATCTCGACGGGTTCGATCCGCTCAACGTGCCGACGCTACAAGGGTTGGTAACGGAGATTGACGCGTGGACCGAAGCTGACGGCGCAGCCATGGGGGGGTCGGGGGGTAGTAGCCAGGAAGTGAAGCCCGTTCAGGACTGGGAGAAAACGAGTCTGAAACCCTATATTGAATATTTCAGGTCGTTTGTTACTGCGTTAATGAAGGACGAGAGGGAACCCGGTGTAAAGAGGGAGCGTGAGGAGGATGAAGTTCAGGTCAAAGTTGAGTCGCTGGACTTCTGATTGCCAGCACAATGAGATTCAGGTCACTTAGCGCCCTTATATGGGTACATACACGCGGACATGGTCTGGGTTTGGGATATCTGCGGGGGGCCCACCGTCCACTATGTGAGAGGAACTGTCGCCTCAGGCTGTGTTTCTTTAATGCTATCGATATGGGCGATGACTTCTCTTGGGGCGCGTTCCGCCCATCTTACCCTCGGTTGCTTGGCAGCAATGTCGTGCTGCCGTGGTTTTCACTCCGACGATTCAGGCCTTGGGGCAACCTGATTTGTTCCGGACACTGTCTGGTCCCCTGTCGGCGTTTCATCCTCAGGACTGCTATGCTCCTCGCCGTAACTACCCTCCCTGTCCCCTTTATCCTTCACTGCTGAGCTTTTCGCCGTGTCATCCTTCAGCGTCCCTCCTTTACGTTTAGGGATCACTTCTAGGAAAGCCTGACCCCAGTCACCACATTCCAACCACTTAGCCATGATTTCTACCACTTGATTTGTAGTCAGAACAAAGCGGCTCTGCATGGCCATGTATTCGCCGATAGGAAGCTTCGCCGTCCGGACCTTGAACTCCTTCGCCCGCTCGTAGCAAAGACCCTTTTCTCTGTTCTTGTCCACTATTCCGCCAATGACATAACTGGTATTCGCCTCTAGCCTGTCAAGCGTATATGGCGATTCCGAAGTGAGGTAGACAACGGATCGATCTACATCCTCGCCTTCTGGCTCAGCTTCGGTTGTAGGGTGTGTCCCGCCGCCGTTGTTGTCGGAAGAGTTGCCCTGCCCGCCATCGCCGGGCTTGATCAGATCGATTATTTCGCCTCCTTGGAGCCCGGCCATTTGTTCCCGAGCTTTCTTCGCGGCCTCCTTGAAGTCGCCCTCGTGGAAGCTCACGTTCTTCCAATTGCGATGAGCATTCTGAAGCACCGTCTCGAAACGCTCCTTGAGCTTTCCTTTCCAGGAGCTGAAGTGCAGGCATGCCTGGTACTTGGCTTTGCGGTTCATCGCGTAGGACCGGACTAGCTGGCTGGACAGCGACACCAGCTCCTGCTCGCGCATGTACTGCTCAAAATCGCAGTCAATGATGAACGAGACAGGTACCGGGCGGTATTTCCAGGGCTCTTTTTGCGGCAAGACCGTCGCGGGGTCGATGCCGGCTGCTTTAGCCTCGGCGATCTTGGCTTCTCTTTCTTCACGCTTCCGAGCCTGACGTTCGTGCCGCTTGTCCTTCCGCTTTGCCCGCCGCTCCTGCTTGTATTCCTCCCACTGCTGTTTCCGTCTTAGGCGTTTGAGCTGATTCTTCGACAGCGGTTTATCCCCATTACCCCCCGCCTCTCCATCCCCCTCGGCGCCGGCCTCGCTAGCTGTCGGTTCTTGACTCTCACTCGCTGGCGAGCTTCTTTTCGCAGGCCGCTCAAGCTCGTTTTCCGCCCTCCGCTTGCCACTGGCGCCCGACAGAATGCCATTTTCGGTTGCTTCTCCGGAATCTGGCGGTTCAGGCATATCCGCATCCGCAGCGGCGTGTCGGCTTTCGTCTGTCGCCATTTTCAATTCATAATACGGGAGGAAGGGAAACGACGTGTTTTCGGAAAACCTTGGACGTGTGGGGTCCCCGAGTTCCTCGACTGTTGCGGGTGGTGCTGCCCCACCCCACTTACCGAGTGTATCCAGTACTGTAGCGTACTTGTACAGTACCGTACCTACGCAGCGTATTGGAACGTTCCGTACGTAGGCGGTAAGTCCCAGTGTCAATCGCGCTGCGTCGCGTCTTTCGCCGCAAACTTTAATTGAGACGCGTCTTCCAACTCGGACCAGGGTCGTCCTGTTTCCCTAGGATCGGAGGAGCCAACCGACCGCATCCCACTATTGTCTTTCTCCTGCAATGTCAACGTAAACAGGTGTATGGAGTTCGATAAAACCAGGTTACAATTAACATGTCCTCACGACCAGAACTTAAGGTTTGCAACCCACATCTTCCCAGTCTCTTCCCATTTGCAACCTATTGCTTCGAGCGCTGACTCGACGATTGCAAACTTCAGGTCGACGATGAACACGGCTTTATCCGGTTCTTTAAGTCTCTTCCGGTTGTAGATGACGACGTAGTCCGCATCTTCGACCGAGGAGACTGGTACACTGCACATGGCGAAAATGCAAACTTCATCGCAAAGACTGTCCGTTTCCGCTGCGCACTGTTTCCATTCCTACCCGCCGACTGACTCTTTCGGCAGGTCTACAAGACTACTTCGGTCGTACGACAGCTCGGGCGCAATGACAGCACCGGCTTGCCATCCGTCACCATGACGGTGACCGTCTTCCGACAGTTCCTCCGTGAAGCCTTGTACAAACTAGGGAAACGCGTCGAGATTTGGGCGAGCCCCAACGGGCGTATGAATTGGAAAATCGTCAAGCAAGCCTCCCCGGGAAACCTACAAGACGTTGAGGAGGATCTGGGAAGCCTGTCCGAGGCGGCGCCCATCATTCTGGCCGTCAAAATCTCGACAAAGGCATCGGAAGCTAGGTCTGTTGGAGTATGCTTCGCCGATGCCAGCGTTAGAGAGCTCGGCGTCAGCGAATTTCTCGATAACGACCTCTATTCCAACTTTGAGGCTCTCCTGATTCAACTTGGCGTCAAGGAGTGTCTGATCTACATGGAGAAAGCGGACAAGGAGAAGGATCCAGAGCTAGCGAAGCTAAGGCAGATCATCGACAACTGCGGCATCGCCATCTCTGAGAGACCGGCTGCGGATTTCGCCACCAAAGATATTGAGCAGGACTTGGCGAGGCTGCTGAAAGATGAGCGATCTGCTACCTTGCTGCCGCAGACTGATCTGAAGCTTGCTATGGGCGCAGCGTCCGCCCTCATCAAGTACCTTGGGGTCCTGCACGATCCTTCCAACTTCGGCCAGTACCAGCTCTACCAACACGACCTGGCCCAGTTCATGAAACTTGACGCTGCTGCACTCAAGGCACTGAACCTGATGCCGAGTGCAAGAGACGGTGCCAAGACGATGAGCCTGTTTGGGTTGCTTAACCACTGCAAGACACCATTAGGAAGCAGGCTGCTGGCGCAATGGTTGAAGCAGCCCTTAATGGACAAGAGCGAAATTGAAAAGCGTCAGCAACTTGTTGAGGCGTTTGTCAACGACACGGAACTGCGCCAGACGATGCAAGAGGAACACTTGAGGTCCATCCCTGACCTCTACCGCCTGGCGAAGCGATTTCAACGCAAGAAGGCGAACCTGGAAGACGTCGTCAGAGTGTATCAGGTGGCCATCCGCCTTCCCGGCTTTCTGGGCACGCTTGAAGGGGTGATGGACGAAACCTACCGCGACCCTTTGGATGAGGCTTACACCAACCAGCTTCGAGGATTGTCTGACAGCCTGGCAAAACTGCAAGAAATGGTGGAGACAACCGTCGACCTTGACGCACTCGACAACCACGAGTTCATCATCAAACCAGAGTTTGACGATAGCTTACGCATCATCCGGAAGAAACTCGACAAGTTACGAACAGACATGAACAGAGAGTTCGCCGACGTGGCGAGCGACCTGGGCCAGGAGAGGGACAAGAAGATATTCCTCGAGAACCACAAAGTTCACGGCTGGTGCATGCGGTTGACTCGGACCGAGGCTGGCTGCATTCGGAATAAGTCCCGGTATATGGAGTGCTCGACACAGAAGAACGGCGTCTACTTCACAACCAAGACCCTTCAAGCGTATCGTCGCGAATTCGACCAGCTATCTCAGACCTACAACAGGACTCAAAGCGGTCTTGTAAACGAGGTTGTCGGGGTGGCTGCGTCTTATACTCCCGTTCTTGAGAGGCTCGCCGGCATCCTCGCCCATCTGGACGTGATCGTTTCCTTCGCACATTGTTCCGTGCATGCTCCCATCTCCTACGTGCGGCCCAAAATCCATCCACGGGGCGAAGGTCAGACAATTCTGACGGAAGCCCGCCATCCCTGCCTCGAGATGCAGGACGACGTTCAATTTATTACCAACGATGTTGAGCTGACGCGAGACAAGTCGTCTTTTCTCGTCATCACCGGTCCCAACATGGGTGGCAAATCGACATACATCCGCCAGATTGGCGTGATCGCTCTGATGGCCCAGATCGGCTGCTTTGTGCCCTGTAGCACAGCCGAGCTGACCATCTTCGATAGCATACTGGCGCGCGTAGGCGCGAGCGACAGCCAGCTCAAGGGCGTCTCGACCTTCATGGCCGAGATGCTCGAAACGGCCAACATCCTCAAGTCGGCGACGGCCGAGAGTCTCATCATCATCGATGAGCTTGGCCGCGGCACGTCAACCTATGACGGGTTCGGCCTAGCGTGGGCCATCTCGGAGCACATCGTCAAGGAGATCGGCTGTTTCGCCCTCTTCGCCACCCATTTCCACGAGCTGACCGCTCTCGCGGACCAGTACCCGCAGGTGCGTAACCTGCACGTCACGGCGCACATCAGTGGCACCGATTCGTCGTCTTCCAAGAAGAAGACGGGGACCGAGAAGCGCGAGGTCACGCTCCTCTACAAAGTCGAACCGGGCGTCTGCGACCAGAGCTTCGGCATCCACGTGGCCGAGCTGGTGCGCTTCCCGGACAAGGTCGTGCGCATGGCCAAGCGCAAGGCCGACGAGCTTGAGGACTTCACCTCGGCGAAGCAGGACGGCGACGGCAAGACTGCTACCCCGACAACTGCGGTCCTTGCCGGCGCAGAGTACAGCAAACGCGACGTTGAGGAGGGTAGCGCCCTGCTCAAGGACCTGCTCGTGCGCTGGAAGGACGAGGTTCGGGCCGGGTCCATGTCCAAGGCGGAGATGGTTGCGCGGCTGAGGGAGATGGTGGGGAAGGATGAGAAGCTACTGGCGAACCCATTCTTCCAAAGCGTCAGGGCGTTGTAAACATAGGGATGGGCCAGGACTCGGGCTGCTCAAGAGCATCCTTGGTTGGGTGGGTATTGCGGGATATTAATGGAAGGGATTGCTCAATGAACCAGCGGAATGTCAGTCGGCATAATAAGCAAGGGACTTGAATTCTAGTTGCTATTCTGTTTGCTGGGCGTTAAGGACGAAGCAGGGTGTATAACCAGAAAATTGGAATTCTGTAGCATAATGAGAGTTCTACCTTCCAGCTTCTGTCTGCATGTGTGTACATGTACGTGTTGAGAGTCAACCGTCTCGGCATGGGATGCTCAGAACCTGTTTATGCTGCCCCGACCTGTGCATGTTCAAGACGCAACTCTAGGCACCAAATGAATGACGCTTCCTCTTAATAAGCCTCACCAAATACCCCGAGAGCAAACGGAGGGGTTAAGGCAGGCAACGAGTTCGGAGACTAACTAAGCTACAGGATACAGGGCCACAATATGGCCGCCAAAAAAATGTCGTCTACATTGGATGACGCCAAGGTCAAGACACCAACCAGCAACGCAGTGCCTTATGAGGATTCCGTTACCTAGTCTACCAGTAGTTCCTGTACATACATGCCCTTGCCTCGGCCTCTCAGCATCACACTCAAAACACGAGTATCCGTCATCCTTTCCGGATGCCTATTTCGCCCCCGAGTGTGATGGACTCGCACTATTACCACCCCAACGCAGTCCAGAAGCACGCCCGCTCGTTCTCGACGAGCTCCACCGCCGATACTGGGAAAACAGAGCCCTCTGACGCTATACAGGCAGGACCAATGTCCTCCAGGCAACAACGCGATAGCCGACGCCTCGATCAACCTTCTAAGGGTTTGAGTACGGAGGCGGCAGCATCTCCACGTCTTCCCAGTGCTCAATGCTCGCCATGACATTGTCTTCCCCGTCGGCCTTGACGGCACCCAGACTCGACCTCGGCCGCGGTGGCACAGGTGGTGGAGCTTGCGGTTGACGGCGCGGTATGCTGACGAGATTCTGGATCTCGTCGGCCTTGACATATGCGAGGTAGTAGGGCTCACCTTTGGTGTTGAGCTCCCCGAAGACGAACTCGGCTGGGTGCACCGAAACCGTGGTGTCGTTGTACTTCCGCCAAACATCTCGCTCAAAGTCATGGATCCACACCCAATAGTGTCCGGCAGAGGCAGAAGATCCCGCGTGGCACACCACGGCATGGAGGCGGTAAGCGACGTTTTGAGCATCGCTGAAGAGTCTGTCTCGCTCGGTAATCAGACGCTCCTTCTCTTCAGCCTCCTCGGCCGCAAATCTTTCCCAAAATTCATCCAAGTCTGACGGGGGCAATGTTGTGGTTTCGTCGCTCTTCTGGGGCGGGTTTGCAGCGACGGTCAGAGAGAGATCGGGCTCTTCAACGCCGTATTTATTCGCCAACCGCTTTAGGTCTGGATCAAGGGCGAAGAAGCTCTGAGTCTCGTGTTCGCCATTCGAAACACCAACGCCATCAACCATAGACGAGGATGGAATCTGATACGGCGTATCCAGACCCCCAATGACCAGAAATCCGTCGATCTCCTCTTCAGTGAGCCCATCATCCTGAGCGCCGGCCTTTGAGGGACGGCCTCCAATCTGCGACTGCTGTTTCGCTGTTTCCAGACGCTTGTTTGCAGGGGTTCCCATTTCGCTCAATCTTGTTTTGATGTCCCACTTCCTCTTTCTCCTTTTGAAGAGCGAGGATTGAGTCTCGGCGGTATGCATGAATCGATCGAGATACAACGTCTCGGGTATGGTGATGGGGTTGGAGTTCTTCCGAACGCCGTCGGATCGCTGGATACATACGTGAAAATGCGGCGCGGGCCGTTCGATGGTGGTGAAAGATAAGAGGTTGCCCGGTAGGGGCTCAATGTCGAACGAGTTGGCCAAAGCATCGTACAGGTCCAACGTCCCAGACTGAGCAGGATACGCTGTAACCCAGCGATCAGACCTGGTGGTCCGGTTCCATTCCGAGTCACCGATCTTCTTGCGGTTGTCGATGAAGGTTGAGAAGAAAGCCTGCTCGATGGGATCTGGCGGGGCTGTAGAATTGCCGACGGTGGAAACCTTGAAGGCGGCTCGCAGGTGGTCGATGGCATTCCCCATGACCTCGTCAACGTCCATCTGGTCGGACCCAACATTAGGCTTGTCGAGTTCTACGGCGAGCTCCTCAACGGTGAGCTTGGACATTTTCACCTCGGGTTCACTCGTTCGGCTGATAGTCTGCGGTTCGCTTGCTGGTCTGTTGGAGCCACCTGCTTCCGATGTCACTGCGGCCGCAGCAGCTTTCTCCTTCAAATCCTCCTCGAGTGCAAAAATTAGAGGACTTTCTCCGCTGGATTGATCGACCAGCGTCTCCGAGCTTCCGGAACTTGCGGCGTCGGATTGTTCAACTCCTGCCATGGGCGTGTCTTTGGCTTCTGTGACAGCACCCTTGGCTATACGCGGCGGCAGCGGCGGCGCATCATAGTTGCTTGCACCTGGGACAGCTGTGGGATCTGCTGACTGTGGACGGAGCTTCTCGGGCCTCAACAAGGCAGCGTTGGCAAGACGTTGGCGAGGCGTGATCGAGTTTTCCGCAGAAGCATTTAGGGAACGGAATAGGGTGCTCAGCTCACGCGCGACTAGATGAGTGTGGTTAGCATCGAACGACAGTGTTGCTTCAGAAAGATTTGGCCCTACACTCGTGGCCAACGAAGGCTCGACCGGTTTCCAAATCAGTCCGCCTCTGATCATGGCCGGTGTTGCTGCTGCTATCCGTACGTAAAAGGTTTCTGAGATTCGCTTCGGTCGGTTCTAGGGCAGGGAAGTCCGTGTTCAATGCCAGATCCCTGACGGCATTCACAGAGTAGAAATATTGCAGTATGCTATTGAGGTAACACGTGTTGCGGAGGTTGGCCAGTCCGACCGGCAACTCCAGATCCACAGCGTCACGAGCGTGGTCGGACGCTGAGGCCGCAGCGCCGGCGCGCTCGGTGCCGGAAGAAGTTAGTTGAGACCGCCGAATGGACCGTAGCTCGGCCAAGACGCTCTCGAACTCAGGGCGGTTCGGGTCGTCCGTTCCCCGGGAGAGCGAGATCGCATCGAGAGCAAGAAGGAGAAGATCTAGGTGATCCATGTCCGAGTCCTATAACATGATTAGCGTTCCGCTCCTCGGTCGAAATGGCTCGGCGCAGACATACGGAGGATATACTTTGTGCCATGACTGCAATACTGTCCATTGGCCATCCCGGTTCCACGCGGAGAAACTGACAAGCTTCCTGCAAATCCATCTGCTTTCCAAAGACCTCGTTCCTGATCTCATCACTTTGGCGGTCGTTGGCGATCTGGAGCAGGGCGAGTCGGTGGTCGGACTTCTGCGCAGGAGATTGGTCCCTATAGGTCCTGTACACGCCAATGAAAAAGGCAGGATCCTCAGGGCAGGACTTGGTGAGGCCGAAATGTGCATACGCTTTCTCAACCGGGCTCGCGTTGGGCCCTCCGGCGGCGGCCTCCTTTTGCTGTCTTGCGAGCAACTCCTGGTGAGTGAAGACAAACATCTGGAGTTCCTCGGACCGGCGACCGGCGAGGGTGCCGAGTGCTTCCAAGTAGGTCGAGGTATTTTCCGGGTCCAACTCCGCCTGCCGACTGTACGCGAACTTGAGGAGGGCATCGTCGGCATCGACCGGTGCACCAAGCGTGGCAAAGTGTCGGGCCTCACTTTCAATCACCGGGAGGGTGCTAAAACAGCGGCGGCTCTTGTCACACCCCAGTACCTTCTCGAGTTCGTCGCGGGGTGCCGGTGAGACGGGCATGACCGTCGGCTCGCCCTGCGCAGGTGTTTTACCAGCAAAGACGCTCTGCACTTCGGACCTCACATCCTCGTAGAAGGCCCTAGAGGATCCGATTGGTGTTTTGCCCTCGGGGGCCGGTAACCGCGGAGGGATCCAGTATGACTCCTTGGTATTTGCGTCGTGGTCCTCCTCAAAACCGAGATATCGGAAAATCTCGTCGCAATCCCGGCCAAACTGGACCTGGAACGTCTTGTTCCGGAACGAGATCCTTTTACGGGGCCCTGTACCGCTCTCTTCCAGTATATTCTTGATATACTGATTCAGGGTGTGGAGAGCTGTTGTCCTATAATGTGTCTCCTTCTCTGGGCCGACATCTGCATAACGCTGTGGGTCTTCCTCCCTGGCGGCCTTGAGGGACTTCCTGATCCTGTCCTCATCTGAGATCATCCTCAACCACTCCGGCCTCAGCCGGGGCAGAGAGATATCCAGGCTAACGACAATGCCACAAAGGGTGCAGACATACCGAAACCTGCCCAAAACAGAGCTCTGTGTGGACGGCCGGGACATGGAGCCTGTGGCAGGCTCCAATGCAGTAGTATCCCATTCAGCTTCCTCAACACGGAAGTGGTGCTGGAGGTGTGCCGTGCTCTGCTCCTGAAGAGGGGGAGGGTAGATCCGGAAGACAAAGTGGTAGCGGCAGTGACTGCACATACAGGAGAGCAGGGTCCTGCCTCGACCCTCTGGATCGTGTGCCGCGACATAGCTCTGCGAGGGCAAGGACACAAGGTCGTGATCGGGACCCCCATCCGGACGATGGGGGAAAACACGTAGCGGAGGGCACTCGATCAGTGGTTCGCCGTGCTTGCCCTGCAAAGGACAGCCGGCGAGCCAATCTTGGACTAGCCGGGAGGCCAGTCGTCCGCCTGAACATCGATTAGATCCTAGGCCCAGAAGAAGGAGGAAAGAGCTTTGGCAAGTTACTCACCATTCCCGGGAGTACTTGGCCCTGGTGGTTGCACCACTGGTGATGGCGAGTTAGCAATGGTGTGTGATGTGCCAAGAGCCAGTCTTGCCATCCCGGCTGTAACTTGGTCGGCAGGCATGACGAGTGACAAGAGAGAAGGTGTACGGAATACTGAGCCGATGACGAAGAAGCGCAGCCCAAGACGGGCAGAGAGTGGGGTGTCTGATTACTTTTTGAGAAGCCGAGGGGGCCCGCGATCTCCGTGCTTCTCTAAATGTCCTTCTGAAATGAAGAGGATGGATCAAGGACCCTTTGGCGAAGAGTTCGTGGATTAGGCAGTTTGGCGCACCACTGCAGCCGCGGTTGGTTGGGAGAGCACAAGGGAGCAGTGAATGGATGATGTGTGTGAAGATGCGGGGCCAGAGGCAAGGCCTCCGGTCGCGTTTGGAACCGACTTGTCGCTGGGAAGCTTGAGCAAACTTTGCTTGTAGATTGCTCTCATAGATGCAAGAGACAGACCTTGGAAAAAATAAAGTCCCGAGAAAGATGCCAGCCGATATGCTAAGCCATCACATTGAGTGTGGCCGTTGCTGCCGCTAATGGCCGAGGGGAGGGTGATCGGGTTGCAGTAGGTGATCGCTGAATACTACGTGGGCTGGCCAGCAACGGGCAGCACCTCGCTAATAATGGAGCCTGGAAAGAGAACAAAACATGAATTGATACCCTTGTCGCCCGGTCGGTTGAATTAGCTCTCATGCACGGATGGATAGGCACAGACGAGGTTCGCAATTTGGGCGGATAACGCAACGAATCGCCTTAAACTCCCAGGAGCCTGGGAAGTTGCCTCGTGGTGGTTCGTACGCCGCGACTTCCGAGACACTGAAGCACCACAAGATAGGTAGCTTGGAGACTTAGGTAAGCGCCACTGGGAGGGTTGGTAATTTTGCCCGGTATCTAGTTACGTTTTTTTAAATGGTGTACAAGTGAACTAACGTTAGATTTGTGTGACTTGGGGAATCTCCACAAAACAAATAGACTCATCGTCCCTCTGTACTACTTCACCCTGCGCTGTTGCCTTCCTATTGCTCTAGATGGGTGAGGTATTCCACGGCCACAAGCTAAACTAACGCTGTACGGAGTACTGCGTACGTACCAAGTACGGAATACCGACATCCACGCTCCAAGAAGATGACAAGACCCCACAGAGGCTTGCCGAGCGGTGCAGCCAATCATTTCAAACCAATGGCAACCCTTGAAGAGCTCGGCGATGGCCCCAGCTTCCGACTCCAATTCGAGCCAATTCGAGCCGTGAATTAACCGTCAAGTCGTCAATCGAACTCGGCTTGGTCCTCTACTCTCGCGCAGCTCAGTGTCTTCCCCCCCTCGCCCTTCACTGCTGCTACCACCACCACCAGCCGGCAACAATGGCGCCGACCGGGGACGACCGTTACCATCCCAAGGATGCCATTCATGAAAGCATCAACCAGGGCTTGATGTTTGGCGGCGCCGGTCTTCTCTTCGCTGCTGTGAAGAACTCTCTCGCGAAGAACAACATCGGCCCGTGGACCACGTTCACCAGGAATGGCGGCATTATCGCGAGCTTCGGTATGCCTTTCTTCGCTTGGTACGCCCGGGACCTCGTCGCGCTAATCTGAAGTCACCAGCTGCCGCCGGCGCCGCCTTCGAGTTCACCCGTTGCGCCTCTGCCAATCTGCGCGAAAAGGACGACTACTGGAACCACGCCGTCGGTGGCTTCTTTGCGGGCGCCGCCGTGGGCGTCAGAAGTAAGGGCGCATCCAATGAACTCTTCCCACACACAAACACACACACACTATCGAGGTGCTGACATCGGCCCCCCCCCCCCCCCTCTCTTTTCAGCCGGTCGTATGCCCCGTGTTCTCGGCTACGGCGCCCTCGCATCCGTCGCCCTGGCTGCATTCGAGTATACAGGCGGTACTCTGAAAGGATACTTGAATCGCCATGACGAGGACGAGTATGAACGGAAGGAGATGATCCGCAAGAACAGGAGGAGGCCAATCGAGGAGACGCTGGCTGAGATCGGAGAAGGCAGAGGCAAGTAAACTTAGCGTGGCTCTGGCGGCCGCGTTTCAGTTTCCTCGGTGATGGTTAACTAACTCCTTTCCAGGTATCAAGCCTCCGGGGTACGAGGAGCGGAGGCGAGAGAGGATCAAGGAGAGGTATGGCATCGAGATCCAGACGGTCAGCGCGGACCCCGATGCTGCGTGAGCGGACGCGGGGTTGGCCTGATGCGGGCTGTGTACATATAGCACAAGAGAGACTGGTGCTAGCCACCTTAGGGAATGGGAAGCTGTGCCGTACACGTGGGTTGTTGCCGGAATGCTCTGTTTCGAGCCACCCTTCTCCCCCGCTTGTGCAAAGGTATGAGTCGAGTTCCCTCATCACAACAACCTTCCAATTTCCCACAATATGATGACATTTCCAAGAGGCTGTTTATGAACAGCTGTCATGATTATTCCAAATCACCTACATTGTTCTATTTCTGACGTCCACCACTCTCACTTAATGTCAGCTTGCTTCGGTATTTTTCCAGATTTGCTGACAAATGCAGCATTTTGCTAGGCATTGACCTCTAGTTCTGGTACCTATGCTGTCGCAGGACGCCATCCGGTTCTGCTCCCGATGTCTTTCTAGGAGGTGTGACTTTTTCTTCTTTCCTCCCCAACCACACCCCTTGCACATGATGATATTTCAAGAGGCTGTTTATGAACAGCTGTTATGATTTCGCTCAATCACCTACATTGTTCTATTTCTGAATCTTTAAAAGTCACTGCCCTTGTCGTTCTTCAGACATAGTCTCTCTTCATTCGCTGATATGTGTTATATATAGGTGAATATTCTCCTGAGCCGGTCATAGCATGCTTGCTCTTCCACGCTTCTCTTCCCATACCTCTCTGTCTTCGTTGCTGCAATTGCAGTTCGCCTGGCAACCATACACCGATTCTCGGTTTTGACTAGTTGACTAGGGGAACTCCTACCATCATCAGGTGAACCCATCGTCTCCCTGTTACTCATGCCCGACTCCATGCCAAGCTCATCGGTAGAATTTCTCCTGTACCGTCTTCTCTACGTTGGCCAGAATCCTGCAAAGTCTTGAAACAACCAACTCTGTGCTCAATTAGTTGTGGTGAGTTGTGATGGCATACAACGGCAAGGGTTAACCAGGTGTTTTCTTAAACCTCTTGGGGGCCCCAGCTTCCCGCTTCATTTCTACCCTTACAAGCATCCATTTCCTTCGCTCCTTAGCGGATATGTGTAACAATTGTTCGCCGTATTGCCGGCGCCGGCTGTTTGTTTCCGAAGCTCAGATAGTGATTCTGACCGCGTAAAGTCAAAAGTTTGCCGGTACAGTTTTTCTATTGGCAACGTTCAACCCAACCCACAGGCAACTACGAAGTGAACAAGCATATTCTCGGTTGGGATCACGCAAATATACACACTATCACTGTGATAAGCGTTTGTCGAGAGGCAGAAGGATAAGAATCGACGATCAAGGCAGTTAACTACCCCTAGTCTTCTCCGTTACGCCAGTCTCTATCGGCGATGCTATTGCTGTCATACTACATAGAACGACCATGAAAAAAGTCCAAAAAAAACCCGACATGACCACCGTAAGAACCAAACCGACCAAGCAATGGTTGTAAAGCTGGTACAGCTAACCAGAAAAACCTCTCCTCTTTTCCATATTACGCGCCCAACTCATAACTTCGTCTACAGCTTCATACCCAGCATCTTGGCCACCCTCATGCTCTGCCTGATGCTCAAGTCGAGCATGATCTCCTCGCTGCCACCAGGGATGGCATAGGCACGGACATCACGGTACAGGCGCTCAACCTTGCCGCCCTGGCCGCCGCGTGAATACGAGAGACCGCCAAAGATCTGCGAGGCCTCGCGGGCGCAGAACTCGAAGGTCACGGTGGCCTGCGCCTTGAGGCCAGCGATGGGGCCGCCCAGGCGCAGCATGGCCTCGGTCTCGCCCATCTTCTGACACTGGTAGATGATGTTCTCGAGCCAGTTGTAGCTGGCCTCGATCTGGCGGGCCATGTGGGCGAGCTTGAGGCGGATGACGGGGTGATCGATGAGCTTCTTGCCGAACGTCTTGCGCTTGTTGGCGTACTTGACCGACTCCTCGAAGCACACGCGCGAGAAGCGCAGGCACTGGATGATGATTCCAATGCGCTCGTGATTAAAGTTGGTCATGATGACGCGGAAGCCCTGGTTCTCCTTGCCAATCAGGTTCTCGACAGGGACCTTGACGTCCTCGAACGTGATGTAGGTGGTGCCGCTCGACCACACACCCTGGCAGTCCATGCGGCGGGTCGAAACGCCGCCAAAATCGCGCTCGATGAGCAGCAGCGACACGCCGTTCATACCGGGGCCGCCGGTGCGCACGGCAGTGGTGAAGTAGTCGGCCCAGATGCCGTTGGTGATCCACTTCTTCTCGCCGTTGACGATGTAGTACTTGCCATCCTCGCTGAGCTTGGCCTCGCAAGTCAGGTTGGCGACATCGCTGCCGGCATCGGGCTCGGTGATGGCAAGGCAGATGCGCTTGTCGCCATTGAGGATGCCCGGGAGAATGCGGTCGACCAGCGACTTCTTGCCGAACTTGACGAGCGGCGGGCAGCCAATGCCAAAGCCACCGATGACGTTCCAGACGAAACCACCCGAGCCGGTCCGGCTGAGCTCGTCGGTGAGGAGCATCTCGTGGAAGAGATCCCACTTCTCGGGGGGGACCGACTTGATAGGATTTTGGACATAGTCCTTCTGATAGTGAGTGCCGAGCAGGCCGGCCAGGTAGCCGCGGCGGCCCATTTCCTTGTAGATCTCGGCTGGGACCTCCTTCTTCTCATCCCACTCGGTGATGTGGGGCTCGATCTCAGTCTCGATCCACTCGCGGACCTCGGCTCGGAGCGCAGCGTGCGTCTCGTTGAAGTACGGGGAATGGTGCTGCAGGTGCAATTGGTCAGCGCTTGTTATGGAACCGCCTCTCCCGAGTCGAGACTCTGAAGGTTTACTCACGCCCTGGTACCAGCTGGGATCAGCGAAGGGAATCTGCAGGCCGAAAGGCTCGAGAGCCTCGGCTTCCTCTGCAGGGGCGGCAGCAGCAGCAGCAGCCTTGGGCTTGGGCGCCGCCTTCTTAGGAGCGGGCGCCGGCGCGGGAGGAGCAGCGGGCTTGGGCTTGGTGTCTAGGGAGCCGATTTGAAGCTGCTTCTGGTACTTCTTGAGGATGCCCTCGTTGTGGTATTTCCAGAACTGCTTGGACGCATCCTTGCCGGCAACCCTCTGGAGAATCTTCTTGCCGCCTGTATTCAGATGCTTGGTCAGAATTTGCGCATCACGCGTTGGAGTTTTGTGCTGAGTCGCTACCTACCCGGATGGTCGTCCTGAAACTTGGTGAGATCATAGACGTCACCGTCAATCACGATCCACAGGGAATCGCTCTTGTTGTGCGACGCGACGTCGCTCTGAGTGAATGTCTTTGACATGGCTGTGGATAACACAGTATTCTCTAGGGGAATCTCGCAGGCCTCGTGCGAGGGGTGGAAAGGAAAAAAAAAAGGTGAGGCTTCGGAGGGAAAAAGAAGGAAGCTACCTATGAAATAAGGAGGGCTTTTGGAAAGCTTAAGAGAAGTTGGCGGGCGAGGGAAGGTTGGAATGTGTGTCCAATAAAGGGTCGGTCCTGCACAATCACATGCGAACAAGCCGTCACTGACACGGGGTCTGTTCCCTGCACTCCGAGAGACGCCAGATCCGGGACACATGCATCTCCGTTTTGGACTCCATTGCCCATTAACTAACTGGTAATTACCGATCCTACAACGGCAGTGAACCCCGTCTTCGGTCCGCCAAAGTATGGGGTAGACCGCGGAGGGTCAGACTAATTGGCGAGCCCTTGATTCGCGAACTACTTGTATGTTGTCTCTGCACGTTGTACACACAGTCATCCACACTGTATGCAGTGACGTCTGTTCGCAACCATGCCCTAGTTATGCCCTCAAGCCGTCCTTGTCAACATATTCCTTCCTACCTATCTACTTTACTCCTCATTAGGAAGTCATGGGCCGAAAGCTATCACCTACCCTTCGTGCGCTCAGTCCGAAGAAATCAACTGGTGCGTCGCATGGCAAGACATTGCATCGACAGAAGCGCCCGCATCTCTGGAGGGGCAATCTGGGGTTTCCTTCTTGAATGTTGCATGTGACAGACGGCGTTTTGGCCCGACCGTAAGCACCGCTAAGGTAACGACCCTCGGCTGATGTCATGTTGTCCTTGGCCAATGGTTGTGGGGAATATTAATCCATGCTACGTATCAGCCGAGGCAAATACCAACCCTTGTCGCAACATCTCTCAAGCAATTGTGGATATGCACGCGACTCGCGCGGGCCGGGGCATCAAAAGCGCCCTTTGAAGGCTCCGTTAAAATAACTAGGGGCTAAAGAAGTGGGAGGACCACGTTACCAAGTGGATTTTGGGGGTTGATGGGGGACGTACGGAGTATTCATACGGAGTAGCGTACGGGCACATAACGAGGATTACTGGAAGCAATGCCGAGCAATGCCAGACATCACCGAGCTGCATGCCCAAGGTACACTTTGGCGCAAGATGCATCTGTAAGCCTTGCGAGTATATTCTGCGAATTTCAGCGGTAGCAAGATGGTTTTTTCGTGCCCATGTGATCCGTGATATCGGATTTGCAAGAGTTCCTGACTATTGCCCTGACCGCAACACCACCAACGCCGAGCCGAACTGCGATCCTCTCCCGACTGTTAGGAAATCGAAAACGAAGCAGGATGAAGCTCCAAAACGGATGGTTGATAATAAGACAGGCGCGCTCCTCGTTTCGAGAACCGGCATTGAGACCAGATTGAGGCGCCTCTCAAACAGCACCACGCGGCTTTGCCTTCGCCTTCGCCTTCTCCTTCTTCTCCTCCTTGAGCTTCTTCTTCTTGGCTTCGTTCTGCTCTTCGAGCTTGCGCTTGTGCGCGGCCTTTTCCTCCTCGGTCTTGGGTAACACCTTGAAGAAGCCTTCAATGCGCGATTGCTGCGAACTCTTGAGATTCTTCTCGAGGCGCGCGCCGCCCGAGCGCACCCGGTCCTCCGAGAATCCCTTTTCGTGCACCAGGAATTGCACCAGCCCCTCGATGTCGGGCTTCTCCCATTTGAAGTCGCACAGCGGGTCGTCCGCCTGCCGCACATCAGGCGAGAAGAAGAGCTCGCGCGCGTCCTCAAACGGCCAGTCGTCTGGTACCGTGTAGCGGCCCTTGGGGTCATTCTTCATGAACTCAACGACCTTGTCCAGGCTACCGTGTTCGCGGATCAGTTTGAGCGCTGTGGACGGGCCCACTTTGGGGATCGGGTCGAGATAGTCGCAACCGAGCAGAATGCAAAGATCGACAAACTGGAACGACGAGAAAGGAAATTAGCATCTGAACATCTAAAACGATAGAGGTATAATAAAGAAAGAACAAGAAAAAAATTTTTTGAAAAAAAAAAAAAAAAAAAAAAAAAAAAAAAAAAAAAAAAAAAAAGAAAAAACTTCAGGAGTCATCGGGGTCACCAACCTGCTTCCTGTCCATGTTCAGGCCCTCCAAGACTTTGCTGACATGAATTTCTTGAATCGGCTCCTTGCGCTGCTCGCTGAAGGTAAGATGACGCAGCAGGATCGGGGCGTCAAAGCAGAGGGTATCCATATCCTCGCTGGCGGCAGCGTAGACCTTGCCGGCGCGCGCTAGCACCGCGCATTGGGCCTCGGCCTCGGTGGGCGCGACGATGTAGGGGATGCCCATCAGCTTGAGCAGCCGCTGGCACTCGGCGTTGTGTTCCTTCGTGACGCGCACCGTCCTTCGTGAGAACTTCTCCACGTCTTCGGACGTACCCGTCTCCTTTGCCTCCTCGAGCCCCTCGGTCGCCTCCTGTTTCCTCTGGAACCGCCGGGCCAGCTCGCCGGACTTGAGCTTCGGCGGAGCGCCGTCGAAAACGTAGAGCGGCTTGATCCCGTTGTCGACCATGCGAAGCGTGCGGTAAAACATTCCCATCAGGTGTGACGTCGTCTCGCCGCTGTCGTTCATGAGTTGTTGGCCGTCTGATCGCACGGCGATGAGGAAGCTGTAGATGCTCATTGAACTATTGTCCGGTTAGATGAGGCCTCTTGCGCATCGGATTGTATGCCAGATCGTACGCATCCTATGATCTGTTAGCCTGAAAGCCAGAAGTCGCCTACGGAGAAACTTACAATTGCGACCTTGCGGCCGAACTGATTCTTGATGTCGCCTTCCTTGATGGCATCTGGAGCTTCCTCCTTGATGATGGAGAAGAGTTGTTTTATACCCATCTTTACTGCGTGTCTTACGCTGGTGACAGGAGCCGAAACCGCTCTCTCCTCAAAGATGCGTGAAAGTAATTGTCGTTAATAAACAGGTATTGGAAAAGAAGTTGAAGGAACGGCAAGTAGGGGAAGGTAGCAGGCGCATTTGTGATGTCACAGGTTTGGAGGTCCAAACGCGACCCGTTCAAGGGCGTTGCGACGCGCCGTACCGCGAATTAAAGTGGAGCCCATTAACTACACACGCTCCCAGCCCGCAGCGGGGTTTAAACTCTTGCAAGAGTTTGAAGAATGCATGATGTGCAGGTCTTGCACAGAAATACCGAGATACATAATGAATGCTCGAATCGCTAGTTGTACGCATGATGCTCCCTTACAACGCCTGAAATGCATGCGCGTCTATTGCAGAGGATGACCGAATGCAGGAAAGGCTCAGAATATCCTCGAACTTCCGTCTCGTACTCCGTATACGCTTGTACTTGAGGGGTAGATAGCAAAACCAAGGTGAATTCGCAAAAAGAAAAAAGAAAAGATGCCTGGATACAGAAACAACTATTTTAGACAGTTTATGTACCAAAGATGTTGATCCGTGTCGGCCCCCTGCCATAGGCATTTACCAGGCCCTATTAAGCCGTGATTCAACCACTGTATGGAGAAAACAGGCGATGGCGACCGGGAGATTCAACACAAGCTTCAAATATAGACCCGAAGTAGCGAAAAAGCGAGCGTGTCCTGCTTAAGCGGCTTTGATGGGGGATACCCTGTTTTCTCCGCTGTACGTTTGCCCTGGCAGAGGGGCCGCACCCCGGCATCGACGTCGTGAGATGCCGCAAGTGTTACATGACCCAGACGTCGACAGACCAACAAGCTGCTGTCGTCTTCGCATATGCAGAGTAAACGCGCCTGTGGGCCCAATTGCCGGCGCTGCTGGCGTCCTGCGCCCCGATAAAAGAACGGAGAACGGAAGCGGGGCAAAAAAAAAAAAAAAAAAAAAAAAAAAAGAGAGAGGGTAAAAGCCTTCCATCTTTTTTTTTCTTTTCTTCCTCTCGAAAACGGGTCTCGCGCAGCTTGAGGAAGAGAGTGGTTCAGAAATTCTCCTTGCCCCAAACAAAGTTGAACCTGGATCATTTGTCAGTAGGGGCACTCATGAGCCTTACAAGCTAGGGATTCAACTCACCCAGGCTCGCTGTACTTGTTGCACAAGATATGTAACGTGCTTCCCAATCCCTTGGGACCACAGAAGAACACACCGGCCTCGGAGGGACTGTGTAGCTTCCTGATGCCTCTAAAGATCATATCCCAGTTAGGACGGCCAAAGTTGGTCGGTGAGCGCAAGCCGGTAATCGTGTCCTTGTCGGCGTTGGCATCGTTGATCATGATGTTGGTGGCATCGTCGACCTTGATCTTGGCAGTCAGGTAGGTGTGAATCTCGATACGGTTATCCACGTCTTGTGCCTCGATGGCAAGAAGCAGGGAGCGGAACCACTCGAAGGAGCCGAAGTCTCTGCAGATCCAGAAAAAGTACACCTTGCTGAGCCGCGTCTTCTTCTGCGGGTAGTTCATCCGGTACCAGATCGACTTGAGGATGGAAGCGAACGGGGTCACGCCGATACCAGCGCCGCACAGGATCGAGATCTCATACTTGAACACGTCCTCGGATGCCGATCCAAACGGCCCGTCGATGTAGACCCGGGGAAGCACCCGCCTCAAAGCCGGATCCACCTCGTTGTTGTCCTGGTCGACGCCGACAACCTTGGACGAATCGTTCTTCTTCTTGTCGAACTCGCACCCGAGGGTCTCGGCAACCGCTCGCGTGAAGTCGCCCACGACGCGCATGTGGATCGAGATGTAATCCTCCTCGGGCGCGCTGGTCAGGGTGAACGGGTGATACTGCCACAGCGAGACGGCGGGGCAGCAGAAGAAGATGTACTGGCCGGCTCTCGTCTTTGTGTTTTCCTTCTTGATCTGGATCTCGCACACGTTGCTCGGGTGCTGGATGACCTTGGAGATGTACGTCCGGTGCCGGCCGCGGATCTCGCGAGCAATGCGCTCGGCGAGGTAGGCGAAGCCGCCGTACATCCAGTATTGCCAGAAGACGCCGATAGCCGAGGCGCCGGTCGAGACACAGAAGGGTGCGAAGTCGGACTGGATCATGCAGAAAGCGCCGTGGATGGACCAGAAGAAGAAGAAGATGATGAACATGTGGTGCGTGTACCAGAACCGCTCGTAGTTGGCGCGACGCGTCTTCTCAACCGACGTGATGACCATGCCCGTCAGGGCGATCAGCATGACGTATCCCGTCCAACCGGGACCCGAGACCAGGTTGGCCAGCAGGAATCCGTAGAAGCCGAGGTTATTCTTGGCGGCGATCTGGGCAAAGTTGTTCCAGTGGGCAATCGTGTGAACCCAAGAGAAGAAGAAGATGGACCACGCCGTGGTGATGTGGAACGTGATGTTCTTGTCGAACTGGATGATACCGTTGAGCGGGGTCTGCCTCGCCAGCGAGATGAGCGTGCGGCAGACTGGGAAGAGGATCAGGGCGACATCGACGTGGAGGACCAGGGCAGAAGAACGGGCAATCATGAACGTCGGCCCAAACGTATCCCGCGCGACCTGGAGGCTGTCCTTGAGCGCGTAGTGCACGAAACCGAACGCGAACACGGTCGCGTGCAGCAACATGAACACGAAGACGAAACTGCGGCGGCGATTAGCCCGAGTGCCGTGCGGTGTAGCGGACAACCTGGGAGGGCAAAACCTACATTCGGCGGTACCCTTCGTTCACCATCCACCGATCGAATTTCTCCCGGGGCGTCAGCTCTTTTTGCTTCTCCTGCGTCATCTCGCCCGACAGCAACATGCGGGTGAGCGGCGTCCATCGTGACCTTTCCGACGGCTTCGTCGACCCCCCGTTACCCCAATTGCCCCCGCCGGAGCCGCCGTATCCTCCGTAACTCGCCATCTCGTTGCCTCGGGTGTTGTGGTCGCAACTCGCAAGCACGCTGGGTCCACCCTTTTCCCTCGGATATCCCCCCCCAAAACCTCGTTCCGAGATTTTGGTCTCTTGACCTCAATCGTCTTCCTCGAGCCCTCCAGCAGGCAGTCAATGCCCGAGGCCCTGTGTCAATCCAGCGACCAAGCCGTCGGTCGGAGAAAGGGAAAAAAAAAAGGTGTCTACGAAGTAGTAAAAAAAATCGGACTCAGAACCTGCTGAACCGGCGAACGATATCCATCAAGATGGCGTTCGAGAAAGAGAGTCGTCGAATAGCAAAATTCAAGGAGCGGATTATGGGAGCCTGCTTTTGCCACGGGAGGCGAGGCGGTGATGGTCAGTCCAGGCACCTGGGAGAGATGGGCAGCACCGACAGAGAAGAGTGCAGGGAAAGAAGGGACGGGGGGAGATGGTCAGCAGCTCGAGCGCGGCGGGAGGTAGGGTACAGTGATTAAAGAGGCACCAAGCGATTCAAGCACCCGGAAACATGTTGCTGATTCGCGTAGATCATACCTGTCCACAAATGCCTACTCGCGGCGGCTGCTGTTGCGCAAACGAGGGGGGCGAAAAATGAAAAGGTCGAGAAGGCACAGTTTAGGCTCGTGCCAACGCAGAAGAGCGCAAGAAACGGAGAAGAGAAACGTGGGTCTCGAGGAGCGAGGTGGAAGCGACTGGCAAATGACTCGAAAAGGGGCACAGCGAACTGGCGCTGGTCCTTTGTCGTGAACAAAGCGTTGGAAACAGTGGGGCCCTCCTTGGGGGGGGGGAGGCCTGTGTTACACTTCGTGTCTGGCAAAGAGGAGGGGGGAGAATGGCATGCGCAAGCAGCACTCGTACGGGGAAAGTGAAGACGCCATCAAGGGGCAGGGACGCCTGTTCACGGGCAAGATCGGGAAAGAATCGAATGAGATCCCATGTCGTCGAAACAGAAGCCCTCCTGCGAAGGTTGCAATGGACCTGGGGGGAAGACGGGGGGGACTGCGAGGCTCCGTCGCGTGCGAGGGTATCGGGCCTGGGCAGCCCGGCTCGCTCCCTCCACAATCCGACCTTTCTTTTGGGCCACGCCCGGCTGTTGTCTGAGAGGCGTCAGGTAGCTGACTTGCGACCGTTTGCCGCAAATTCGGCTGGTGTGGACGTAATACTACCAATTGATAGTGTATGTGCATACATCACCCGGTACATGGCAACGGAAGAGACCAAAAGGCGCCCTCGTACAACATCTTATCCATCTCAAAGCCTCGCAGGAGCTTCGTGTTTCCGGGCTTTTTTCAATGATGACGACGACCTGCCGTCGGGGTCGAAAATGACTGGGGTCATAGACTTGTCAGGTGGGAACGAGAGATCAGACCGATCTCTCGGAGCGACAGGGACCTGAAGGTGGGTAATGGCGCCATCTTTGAGATGGACAAGCCCAGGGTTTTGCTTCATCTTTTGTCCCCTTCCGCCGCTGCGTAGAGGGCTGGCGAGGCGCTGCGTTTGGGATGGAGCGGGCGGTGGTTGCCAAGACCCGGTTTTGAGCGACTCGAGGCCTCCATAAGCCCCTCTCTGATTGGTCAGAAGGTGGCCAGGGAGGCCGGCCTGCGTTGCGAGTTACTGTTTCGGCCAAGGATCCTGATACACAGGCGGCGGTTCTGGCGCCAGCCAAATGTCGCACGCCGGCAGTGCTTCGATGCTCGACCAGACGCCCAGCAAGATGCATAACTACAGACGTACTACGTATTACGGAGCACTCCGTACTGCGCCGTGTGCCAGAGGTTGTGTGGGGGAGGGGAGGGGCGAAGGTAGGGCTAAAGACACGACTCGATCAGCAGGATGGACCCATGATGGCTTGCGGGTTGAACCGAGACAAAGCTTTTGCGGCGCCTCCATGAGGGAGTCTAGGCTTAGTTATTAGCCACAGTTCTACATTCGTTCGGTCAGGAGGTGCCAGTTACATTTTGCAACTCTCTGGCTGCTCCTTGTACGGGTAGGCACTGTACTGTACCTGAATAAAGATGCGGAAATTCAACATCGTATGTTGAAGAAATTATCGTGTACTTAGCGATCTTGTTGGAGTGTGATTGTGGTGCCGTCATCGACACCGCCCTTGAAAACCATACGTTTGTTTAAGGGTGGCCATTCCAAAATTAGCGGCGCCTATTTATCCCTGAGCAGATCTCAGGCTTCCCAGATCGCCGGCCGCGGGCTTACACTAGAGGTCGGTCATCCTGGGGGCCTTGTGATCCCAACATGAGCACGGCACGTAGTGTACCCATTACATTATAGAGTACTCCGAACCTGTCCATGGACGGATCGCGTTCTATCTGAGGAGGACTGGCTGGCATCCTCTCGGTCATTACATGATCATCTTGCCAGCGTGCCGACCAACAAAGAAGACTCATCCGGTCGGTCCTTCACGCAGCATCGTCTCCCCTCTCCACTATTATGCCCTCCGTACGGCTACTCGGGCGCATCTGCCCAGCAATCTGCTAATGCTCCCTGGAGGGCAGAGTGCCAGCCAACCTGATGGCCAATGTACCCAGCTGTCTGGCCGAGGTGGCGCAAGATACCCACAGTGTTCCGCGAACGAAGTGGTCCAGGAAAATGGATCGACATAGGAGCTAGGTGAGGCTCATTTGCCATGTCCAGGTGGGTTGCGGTGCGTGAGATGCTGTGCCTCGTCTGATAACGAACCGAGATATTGTACGAAGTAGTTTTTTATGTCTCTTCCAAAGCAAACTCGCTAGGGGAGGCGAAAGTGCTGCTTCCAGACGGTGCAAAAGGATGCAAGTTACGGCCATCGAGTAGACGCTGCTACGTGTTGCGCCAGCGAAACTTCGATGAAATCAGCCGGCAGCTAGACTATTACTGAAATCAACGTAGCAGAAGGCACTCGCAAGTAAACCAAACAATTATAGTTCCAGGTCTCTAGGCCCAAATTAGGGGACGACTGGAGTGCCAGGCGGCTCAACAACGCGCACATGTTCCACAGGCAATTGAGATGATCCGCCGACGGCAAATGTAGTTAGTGGTCGAACTCTTCCGATTTCCAGGCTACATGATGCAGTATGAATGATGGAGGCGATGCTGCCAGCCTGTGGTCCCTCTGGCAAATTAATATCGCTCCCATCGATTCCGCATGTTAAACCGTTCCGCGAGTATACCGCGCCCTTATTCAACAAAGACGCTGTCCCCGCCGCGGAGTCCAAGAGGCAGAGATCCCAGGTCCAGAGACCCAGGCCGGCCCGTAGACAACGCGAAGCGCCCGGAACCCGGTCCGATCGACGATCGCATTCAAACCGACGCTCCCTCCCCCACCCGGTTGTAACTGCTAAACAGCATACTTCCGAGTCCACTCGCGGGCTGTCTGCTCATACTTGGCTCGGTCCGTCTTGTATACATGAGCGATCTCGGGCACCAACGGGTCGTCGGGGTTCGGGTCGGTCAGCATCGAGCAGATGGAGAGCAAGACTTAACGAAGGAAGTTAGTGTTTTGTGTCTCGGAGTATGGCAAAACACGCGAATCGGCCAATCTCGTACCCTTTGAGATGGTCAATGCCGGACTCCACTGGTCACGGAGAATGTCCAGGCAGATGCTGCCGTTTGCGTTGATGTTGGGGTGATAGATCCTCGTATTGAATTGGACCTTTGGAGGCTTGAAGGGATAGTCGGTAGGGAACTGGATCTGGAGGAAGAAAACCCCGCCAGCGTACGGCGAGTCAGCCTGTTTGGGCGCGTTAGCCTTGACCATGCTCGGGAAAGGCGACACACTGAGCAGTCAGAGGTCAAAACTTACAGGACCCATGATTGTCGCTTGCCAGTGGAACTAATCAAAGAAACGTGTTAGCAGTGAACGATAGAGCCAAGATATGTCGATAGTAGCGCGTTATATGCGGCGGGCATTTTGTTGTTGTCGTTTGAGTTTTTGGGGGAGAGGAGGGGAGAGACTTACGAGATCCTCGCCCGAAGGGCCGGCAGAGCACGACGAGGGCGGATCGCTGCATCAAGTTAGCAACCGCCATCGCATGGAGAACAAGTTTATCGAAACGATGAAACGCATCTTTCGATTCCTGCCATGGCGACCGGTCTCCCAAGGTTGGGGTCGCGGACCCCGCCCTTTTTAGCCCCACCATGGCGGGCAATCGAATGACGGCACCTCAGGGTGCCCGCAGGCTCGGCGGACAGGGAAGCGAGAGGAAAAAAAAAACGGACACAAGGGAGACATACCGGCCGAGGTCAGTGAGTTCCTTGTTAATGCGCTTCAGAGCCATGTCTGGTGATATGTGATGTGTGTTTTGACGACGAGGTTCGACGTCGAGGGCCTGGGGGCGCGATGTCTGTATTTGAAGGATGTCAGCACTTTGGCGTGTGGAAGGATACAGAATCCAACTGAAATGATGCAGCGGGCGCCTGTAGTGTGGCGAGAAAAGCCGGGTGCAAAAAGGGCAAGCGCAAGAGATGGAGGCGGGAGGTTTACCCGTTAACAGCAGATAGAGCTTAAGAGAGTGTTGAGTAGGATCGCCGATGAGAAATGACGAGAATCCGAAGTTTGGCGAAGGTTCGTTAGGTTGCAAGAAGGAAAGTGAGGGGGGGAGGGTGCGGGTCGACAAAGGACGGTTCAAGGCCCCCACCCTGCCCAAGGCTGAGCCCAGGCGATGTTGGCCAAGCGGATTTTCAGGCAAGAACCGAGCTGCTGCTGGGGTCGCCGAGTTGACGCCCAATCGCCAATCAGCGCTCTTCATTAGCTAGTGGGTTTGGTGGTTTGCTCACGCGACGCCATTCGCCGGGTGACCACACTGACTTGACGGCGCCGCCGACCATTAACACACTTGCGAGTAAGTCACGAGCATGACTGTTAGTAGCAAAGTCACTGATACCGTTGCAACCCGAGCGACCCGAAAGAGCATCAAACAAGGACTCGATGTGGTTGCCACGCGGTCAGCCTGGGGACTGCGTTTTGTTTACGCCAAGGCATCCACGGAACACATTCCGGTGTAAAATACGGATCATATACATTGGCGATACCGTATCTGATGGGAGCCAGCGCACTCTCTTCCTTCTCCAAAACTTGCAAAAATATGCATCTGCGTGCTCAACTCAACACACGCACACAAACATACACAATAGTGGCGGATCAGCGGCCCGGTAATCCTCCAACTGATCCAACGACTTTCTCGAGGAGAAAGCCTCTTTCAGGATCATTCTCCAGCCAATAAGCTCTGGCAGCCGTAAGGTGGCGGGCTGTCTTCGGCCCTTGGTTATGTCAGCCCTGCTCGTCCGTAACCGGGAGGGCCGATGGCAAGCAAAGCGGGCGCTCTATATCTCGTGCACATCTATTGGACCTAAATGTATGTACATGCAGCACATGGGCCCCTGTACCTTCAAGCATCCCTACACGTGTAGACGGAAGAGCGAGCCCAATATCTAGACAAAGGCCTGAACCCCAGTAATGGCCCGGCCGAGAATGAGGCCTAGTCTCGTGCGTTAGCTCATGAGGTCTCAAACGTCAGCAGCTCCCTTGACTCACTGTGAATGTCGCTCTGACCCTCGTAGGTCTGGGTGACATAGAGGTTCGCAACATGGCGGCCGATCATGTACTCGTCGCTGACGGCGTTGCCGCCAAAGATCTCCTGCAGGACCCTCGCGTTGTAGAGGGCCCTGTCGCAGTTCTGGCGCTTGATCATGCTGATCATCTCGGGCGTCGCCTTGCCTTCGTCCTTGAGCCGGCCGACCTGGATGGCCGCGAGAGTACCGTACGCGGCATCCGTGGTCGCATCTGCCAGTTTCTTCTGGATTAGCTGATATTTGGCGAGGGGGTTGCCCTTGAACTGCTTCCGCTCGAGCGCGTAGGCCCTGGCCCGCGCGATGCAGTCCTCGAGGGCGCCGACGACGCCGAGGGCGATGCCGTACCGGGCGCTGTTGAGGCAGGTGAAGGGTCCCTTGAGGCCCTCGATATCGGGAAACATGTTCTCCTTCGGAACGGGACAGTCCTCCAGATGGATCATGCCGGTAATCGAGGCGCGGAGTCCGGTCTTGTTCTTGATGGCGGGCGTCTCCAGCGTCCCGGCGGGGCACTTCTTCCTGTCGACCAGGAAGCCGCGGATCTTGCCCGTCTCCCGCAGCTTCGCCCACACAACGAGCACGTCGGCGATGGGCGAGTTGGTGATCCACGTCTTGGACCCTTTGAGCAGGTAGTATCCCTTCTTCTGCGGGTGCTCGCGCGCGACGGCCTCCATCGAGCCAGGGTCGCTGCCGTGGTTCGGCTCGGTCAGGCCGAAGGCGCCGATGATCTTGCCCTTGGCCATGGCGGGGAGATACTTCTCCTTCTGCTCGGCGGAGCCAAAGTCATTGATAGCGCCCATGACCAGCGACGACTGCACAGACATGCTGCTCCGGTAGCCGCTATCGACGCGTTCCACCGCCCGAGTGATCAGCGCGCCGGCGACGGTCGAGACACCAGCACAGCCGTATCCGTTGATGGTGGCACCGAGCAGGCCCAGCTCGCCCATCTCTTGGAGGATCTTGGGATCATAGTGCTCATCCCGGTACGCCTCTGGTATTCCACGTCAGTCTCGAAAGGGTCAATCAAAAAAACATGGTGCAAGAGGCCGAAGCGTCTTACGGAGCACTCGCGGCAGCAGGTGCTCCTGACAGTACCGCTCAGCTGTTTCCGAGATGGCCAGTTCCTCTTCGGTCAACAAGTTCCTGGACCCGAGCGGGTCTTCCCAGTTGAACTGCGGGACGGCAGGAGTTGATGAGGCATAAGTCCTAACCGCGTGCGCCGGGCGATGGACAAGAGCCCTCGTGGGCAGTCGTCGCAGGAGGAGACGCGACATTGCTGTTAGAGAGATGTTCTGCGTACGGGATGCTTGTTCTGTTTCGTGGTATTGTATCAATGCTTATTATCAACAAGTGCCAAGCCAAACATTCCCCCGCTCATGCCTCGGGATATCGCGAGGATCGCCGTCATCGGGGGATCGTTTTCCAGCGCCGTCGTGGAGACGCGGTGGGCGCTCCCCCCCCGGTGCTAGCCGGCTTTGTTCGGGTGTTGTTGACCGGGATGAACCGGCCGAGAAGGGTTAGGGTTATACCTTACGCAAGCCGCTCATCACACGGTGATGTTGTCTGTCTCTCCCTCATGGCCCGCTGGCTGGGCAGATATAAACTCGGGAGATGTTAGTAGTGAAGAACTTTTTTCAAGGATGTGGCAAAACTGGATTTTCCTCCTCAAAGTCAAGCGATTAATCAACCGGGACAAGGAGAGATGATACAAAGCCGCATACCCATACATATATACACATACAGACCGACCAACCCCCTTCCCTCTTTTCCCCATAACGCCGTGCGATGCTCTCTGCTTGAATGCTGCTGTCCGAAACCATACGAGGCCTGGTGTGTCCCGCAGTCCCGCACTACCTGCCTGCGTCGGCAGGCAGGTTGACCATCTCGTACTCCCCGGCACCGCTTCTCTCTCTCCCTCGTCCTCTGCCCCGCGGAAAGCCTGCCTCCTCCTCGTGCCCATCCGCACCGCTTTCCCCGCCGTCGCCATTGTTTCCGCCCGTCCCCCCGGCTGTCGACGCCGCGCCGCCCCCTCCAAACGATATCGGCTGCAGCTGGCGATAGCGACAGCCCCACGTAGCCAGGGTGACCGACACGGCGCTTGCCACCGCCATGGCGAGCCACCACCCCTTGTGCCGCGGTAGCTGTCCCGAATACAATGTCACGACGACGAGATGGATGGCGTGTAGGGACAGCGCGAAGTCGAGGACGAGTTTGGAGCGGCCGACGAGGACCACTATCGCGACGGCCCTGTAAATTTGCGTTTCGAGAGTCAGCTATCTTTCCCACGAGGTCCGCGAGAGAGGGGTAGGAAGAGGGTAGTGGCGCCATGCGGGCAGCCGGGAAAGGAACAAACTTACATCGCCAATCCCCCATCCAGAACCCACACGAACCCCATCAGCCACCCCTGCGTCGTGTCGCCGCGCACGGCGTCCCAGCCAAAGACAAGGTCCAAGCTGAACTTGGTGCCCGCTATTAGCACGGTAAAGAGCATCAGGATCAGTGCGACGGCATAGTACAGCCCCTGCAGCGCGGCGATCTGGCTGAGGATCTTGAGCGGCGGGAGCTCGGAGAGGGCGCCGGGCCGCGGCGGCCGTCGCCGACGCGCCATGAGGTTGCTGTGGTTGGAAAAGGAGAGGCCCGAGGGCGTGGGGTTCCTTGTCGTCGACTACGAAGGTCTCGAATCCTCGTACTGCGCAGTCGATGGGGTTGTGTGGACAGGAGCGGACCGGTACCGGTCGAGAGGTTGTAGGACACAACTCTTCGGGAGACGGCTTCGTTGTCGGCGCAACTCGGTGTCGGCGCGCAATGGAAAAGGTTGCCTTCAGCGTTCAAGGTCGGGTGATTGTATTCTTGCAGGCGATGCGATGCCCGATCAGTCCCTGCTGATGGTTCGCGCCATGAAGCATACCTAGAAACCGTCTTGCTGGACAGCGACATGCGCCAGGGCAATGACTGCCGTTCGTTACCTGCAGCCCTCTCTGTAATGTCTCGACACTTTTGCACGTAAGGGCAGGTAATTTCCAGCGGACCAGGGTCACCGACCAAATACGGAACACCTATCCGTAATCAAGGTGCAGTTCAACAGGCCGGCCCCACCGACCCACTCGGTCTCAGCTTCCCGCTCGCAGCCGGAAAGCGGGACATTCCGAATTCGTTCGAGGCTTCGAAGCTCTGTCAAGCTCGAATAAACGGCTGCGTACACCAAAAAAAGAAGAAGAAGAAGAAAAAAAAGGAAAAGTACGAAAGTCCTGAATCAAAGTTAACGAAGGCGTTCCAGGACTAAAATTCCCGCCAACGATATCCCTACCTATCCAGCACCTACTCCGACCGCGAACGCTCGAACGAAGCAAGGCACCTTGGACTCTCTTCCCCGGTAGCTGTTCACCCAGAAGAGAGGCACCGAGCAAAAAAAAAAGAACGGCAGACGATTCGAACGAGACAACCCCTCCTTCTCCCTCTCTCTCCGCCAAACCATGGGCCTCTTCAACATCTTCTCCCCGTCCGAGGAGGAAAAGCGCGCGGCCGAGGTCCGCACGGGTGCCGTCGCCCCGACCCGCGCCGAGCGGCAGAAGTGCTGGGCCGCGCGCGACGCCTACTTTGCGTGCCTCGACGCCCACAACATCGTCGACGCGATCAAGGACGACAAGAAGGCGGCCGCGGCGTGCGGCGGGGAGGGCGCGCAGTTCGAGAAGGATTGCGCCGCCCAATGGGTGAGTTAGTTTGATTGATTACCGCTATTGTTTTATCTGCTGTTCGCTGGGCGGTGGCGGAGACCTGCCTGCCTATGGCGGGGATGGCGTTTTTTTTTCTCAGAGAGATAGAGAGAGAGAGAGAGAGAGAGAGAGAGAGAGAGAGGGAATTTACTGACACAGGCGCCTGGTTTGGCGGGCGGCAGGTCACATACTTCAAGAAGTGGCGGGTGCAGGACATCCAGAAGAAGGCGAGGCTGAAGGAGCTCGAGGCTCAGGGGGCGAATAAGATGGACGTGCAGACCGAGTTCACCCCTAGGAGGTGATCCAGGACACGGTCTTGCTGCTGGCTGGTGCTGTGCGAGTTGCACAAGACAGGCAGAATGTATTATACGATGTAATATGGTTTTCTTGCGCATTTGGGATCATCCTCTGAATACTCGGCGTCGGTTTGGGTTGGTTCTAGGCAACACTGTTGAATATCTCGATACACTAGCAATTAGAGTCAGGTCTTGCGTATCTGGGGATTGCCTGGGCTACGGTGTCTTAGCCGACCGAAACCCACGAGGACAATATCCCAAGTCCGACATCATATTGTATCCGTACCTGGCCTTCACCCGAGATATGCTCCTCTCAAAGACCATCTGACCAAGGAGAATAACAACACACGATAACACGTTACGGATTGATCACACAAAGACCGATAGTCCCGATGTTGGAAGTCCTGGGTGACCAAAGAGTATGTCCATTGCCCACAACAGAGGTCTAGTTGAATGACTTGCTAATGCGATTCTAGCGACAGCCTGTCCCGGCCATGGGTAATTAGAGGAAAAGCGAAATACGGATCCAACCGACATGGAAAAGAGAAACTGGTGTGAACATAACCGTATAGGAAAGAAAGACAAGACTGACAGAAGAAAAAAAAAAAAGAAGTACAGGACAAAGGAACTTGCGTGGTGTGTATGCTGCTTGATGCTTCGTGGTATCATGTTGTGTGCAATGAGACAGATGTTGAGATGAAAAACCACCGGGCTCGTACAGTTCCCACCATTCACCTTTCCCTTTCCGCTTCCAATGCCGAGCATCTCTCTGGTGTAAACCGTCCGGCTATTCTACCGGTGCGGATCTTGCCCAAAACCCGACTGCGCACCATTCTTTGCAGAAGTCGAGGTCGAACTTGCTCCCACTCCAGCCGGACGGGCTGCGCCTCCAACACTGATGGTTGTTGTGGCACCCTGGCCCGCTGCGACAACTCAATCGCCGGCTCAACATCATCGCACTACGACGTGGATTGAGCATGAGCCGAACCCGCCTTTGGAAGGGGCGGCAACGCCTTGTCGAGGCTTTCGCGACTGAGCTGCTGTGGTATGCTCAGGGACTTCTGGGACCCTCCGAGACTGCGGGGGCCGCCGTTGCTGCCGTTGCCGTTGCCGCTGCCAATACCGTATCCACTATCGGCACTGGCCGGCTTCGCTTGCCCGGTATACCCATGCCCCGTCTTCGGCGGAGTTGGTGGAGGTCGTGCGTTCATGTTGCTGCTCCCCTTGCTGCCACTGCGGCGGCCAAGGAGCGGGTTTGCGAATCCCGGTGCCAGCTCGTCGCCCTCCTTAGCGGGGGTCAATGGCCGGCCCTCGCTTTCCGTTGTGAGGCTACTAACGTGACTGTTTCGGCTGCGGTCTCCCGTTGATGTGCCCTCAGCCGCTTCTTCCACGACGGGAAGAACAGTCGTCTCTCTGCGCTCGGTTGCCGACGGACTCCCATTCTGGCTGGATTTGCCGGGCCCCGCGTTGTTTGAGGTAGGAGCGGTGATGGTCGTTCTGAGAACCCGCTCCGGTACGTCTTCCTCTGTCCCAGCTCCCTCCCAGGCTCTCGTCTGCTGCGCTGCCCGGGTTTGGCCTGGTGGCGAAGAGGTGGGGGGTAATGGAGGCCCGCGGTTCGGGACAGGGGGGACTGCAGCAGCCGATTCGGCCGCGAGCGCAGCATCCCGCTCTTGCGCGGCCCTGGAAGCTTCTTCTCGCGACATGGTCATGCTCGAAATAAAGTTGATAAACCGCTCACCATATTCTTGGGGTGGAAGAGCCGAAATCTGACTGCGATCACTTGAAAGGCCTTTCCAGAAGTGTTCTATCTTCTTGACGATACCGTACTAATGACGAGGAAGTTAGCTCAGTCCAGTTAAAGCGTGAGAGAGTCCTGCGGAGGGAAGGGGGTTCAGCATACGTGGGTGAGGCAGTCGATCACGCCCAAGTAGTAGATCTCATCTGCTGGAGCATTGTCCTCATGCGTCGCCCTAAAGCCACCGTCATCCTGGTTGAAGATAAATCCTGGCCGGCCCTGGCCTTCCTCGAGTTCATCCGGCATCCGGCTGCTGGTCTCTCCCATCGGCACGGGCTTTTCGGACTGGATCATTTGGCGCAGCTCTCGAGCCTTGCGTTGGTTTTCCAACTTGGAGGGCGTCCGCATGAGAACTGAATGAGGGTCGAAGTCTTCCGAGGCACTGTTACTCCCGCCCGGGTTGAAGACGCGTAGCGTTTTATCCCTCAGGTTCTCCTCGTTGCCCCTCTGGAGATCGTGGATGCCTATGAGCAAAGAGTAATCCATAATCTGCAATCTTTGCAAGAGCCGCACATCTTTGTACAGCTGCTCCAGGAAGAGTTGTCTTTTTTGGAGGCCCAGCTCGAGATTTCTCTTCCGCCGGAGCCAGTTCAGATCCTTCAGGGTGGCCCTTGGATTGTGTTCCAAGTCTTCTTCCTTGTAATCCCGACCGATAGTCGAGCCCTTCAAGTCAAATGTTTGGTGGATGTCCCTGTGAGGCGGGAATAGGTTGTTCATGACGACAAAATGGATCTTTCTCCCGTACGGCATCTTGACCCGGTGAAGTCCGTAGAACTGTGAAAGGAGCGTGTTGGGGTTTTCCTTGACGTGTTGGTAGTAATCCTTCAGGATCCTGCGGAGGAACTTATGCTCAGCATGGTGGATCGTCTTGATGATGTACTTGTAATCCCGGGAAAAGTAGAAAAAGCTCCCGCTCTTTCCCGGGGACCCGAGTTCTGACAGGATATACTTTCCGGTCAGCGACATGAGGTAGTCGGCGGGATCCAGCCGGAAGAGGGCACGAAGGTGGCGAAACACCCAAGGGGCGTAATCCTTGAACTTGAAGTCGTACTTGGCTGACGGGACCAGCTCGTTTCCGGCGATATCAAAGGTGGACTTCTGCTTCACTTCGAAATCGGCGTCCGTCAGGGGCCGGTCGAGCTTGGCATTGGTTCGTGAGACGGCCACGCGGATGCCAGTCAGCATGTTATAAGCCGTCACCCAGTTCGCGTGCGTCTCGTCAACCTTTGTCCCGACCAGCACCCTGTCGTCATCCTCGAGCTCCCTCTTCCTCCTCTTACTGGCACGCTTCTGTCTGTACGCCTCTGCCCAACGCATGGCGTCCTCGTCAGGGATGACCTCGTCCCGCGGGCCATCAGAATGGAGGGAACGCGTGTTTCTCCTCGCCAAGCTCAGAGACGCCCGGCGTCCACCAGACGGCGTGATAGTCGGCGAGAATCTGCCGCTTGAATAGGCGGTGTCAAATCCGTCTCGCGAGCCGCGCGCGGATGACGTCTTGGGCACTTCTAGGGTGTGCCGATGCTTGATCCCGGGCGTGGGAGGAGACGGCAACTGGCCAGACGAGTTTGGCTGGTCGTAGACGGAAGGTGAAGAGTATCGATGGGGCGATTTCTGATTTCTCTGGCTCGAGGCTGCGCTCACCCCGGGCGCAGGTGGGCTGGCGGCAGGGATGCTCGGCGAGGAAGGCCCACAGTCAACCGAGCGAACGTCGCCTTTACCGGCAGGATGCAAGTGCACTTCAACACCCGGTGGTGACTGTGGATTGCCGTTCTCGGGTGTGGCGCGTGGAATTCCGTCGCTCAGCTTTCGGCCCTGCAAATCATCGCCGGCCCCCCTATTCCCCGAGTTTGGGACCGTCCGATCGACGAGTGTTGCCGAGTGAGTAGGTTGCGGCGATCTTCGGCTGGCAGACTCGACACCGGCCACACCATTAGGTTCTCCACCAGAAGGTCCATTCCGTGACGAACTCATACTCCGTGGGCCGGATGAGTCCTTGGCAGCCCGCTGGTCCGGTTCGATGGACGTTTCGGATGTGCTGGATGAAGTCGTCGAGTTGGCCGAACTCCCGCCAAAGCTCTCGTTGGACGTGTGCGAATGCGGCTGGCGAACCATTTGTCCATGGGCTTTCGGTTGGGTTAAACCGTACTCGACGGCCCGGTCGAGGTGCACAACACCCGAGGACTGCGAGTCAATTGCCGTGTTCGCGTCCGACACGAAGGAGGGCATTTCGGGGCCGGCGATAGGGGTCGGGATGCGCTCGGCAACTGTAACTCCGTCGGCGAAGGTCCAAGATCAGGCCCGGCCGGCAGCTGCAAACATGCTCGGGAACGCCGAAATTGAGTAGCGAATTGATAAAATGAAGGTTCGGCGCGATGTCGTCGTCGGATAGGGTCATAAAGGGGGGGGAGGGGAATGCTCGGCTCTGTCTGGCGTGTTGTCGTCAGGGTTGCGCTTGGCGGTCTAGTTGTTTCTGGGCGGCGGGACGTTTAGGAACCAGGCGAGCGGAGCTGGAACTGAGGTCGCTCGTTGGTGATTTGCCCAGTTCTCTTTCCAATCAGCGGCATCAAGAAAACTCGTTGAGATGCGTGGCAACGGGCAATTGCGACGGCATAGCACCGTCTGTATCACTCGACGTGTACGAAGTGTTGGAAGCAGAGCAGCGCGGAACGGCAACAAGGGAACGCTCGTTTGCGGTGGCTGTGGTGACCGGGGCCAAGGGACGGGCTCGGGGGTTGGAACTAGGCGCAGCTGTGAGGAGAAATTGTGTGGGCCGACCTTGCCCAATTGAAGCTCCGCTGACGACGAGGAAATGGAGCACAGCGCATGGAGCCGGACCACCACCCGCGGTATGGCGTTTCCAGTTGGCAGGGCAGTTACAGGGCGCAGGGCTTCGGTTAGCAGCTGGGTAGTGCCTTATTAAAGCCGGAGCGACCTACCTAAAGGTTACCTTAGTTAGGTACGCGACTTTAGTGCGTTTGCAATGCGAGAGCACGACGGAAAATGTACTCTTCAAGTAGAATAAATAACCTCACATACCACCTACCTTTCTCCTCTTCATTCCATCCTCGTATCGCCCCCCGACAATCAGGCACGCGCCGTGCTTCCTTGCGAACCACGCAGTATCGTCGGGCACCTCCTTGGCAGCGCATACAGGGGCTGGAGATTACTGCGGATTAACACTAGTAACACACTAGAGGTAACCAGTCAGCTGGTTCCGTTCTCGAGAAGCGAAGCTTTTGTTGAGGAACGTCTCTTCCATAGCTATCTGTCTGATACCCGATTTCGCTGGATTTTTGAATCGTTACCAATGCCAAATAACGGACACCAAGCCTGATTCGGCCGTTGCTTGATTTTCGAACCTCAATTTGCAGGGATTCATTTCGCCATCCCCCTGTTTCCGGTGCCTGGAAGGAGAGGCCTGGGGCTGCTGATTGCCCCACCCAGAATCGGAAGACCGGCAGCTCGACTGTTCCGACTTGTGTCGTCACTCTTCTCGCGGTTGAGGAGATGCGCAAGGGTAGGCTACAGTGGCACCGTAACAGCGACCAGTGCCTTGCTCTGGGGACAGACATACGTACACACACAAGCAAGTAATCCGTAACTACATGTTTGTGAAGTGATGCGGGGGTTTGGTTGTCCAGGAATATTTAGGACATCCTCCACCTTCAGGTTTCCTTCAGGTTTCGCACATCACTTCAATCTCCCGTTTTTACTCGCAGCCACTCCCAAACAAGGCCCAGCGAAAGTGGCAGACAGCGTGAGCCCTGCAAGAAGCAGTATATCATCATAAACGGGAGAGGACTAGTTACAACGGTGCAGCGATGAACATCAAGTACCCCGAGGTCTAACTAATGATATTACTGTCTCTAGGATTAACTACGGAGTACAGCGTACAGTATCAAGTCATCTTGGAACAGACGTCTCATTCATCACTCATCAGGTCCACATCAAGACCATCCGGGTATCGGCAGGAACATCAACAACAGCCGGACGCCACCGCGCTTCCCAGTGCCCAGACCACGCACGACAAACCAAAGAAAAACCTGGAAAGAAAGAAAGAAGAAAAAAATCAAAAGGGCGCCAACACCTCTACACCACACTTACTCGGTCCGCCGGTCGACGATCGGCTGCCCCACCGGCCTGCCCATCACGAAGCCGGAGTTCGGCCCACCAAGCTGGAATACTCTCTGGCCGCGGACCCAGGTCTCGCGGACGCGGCCGGTGAAGGTGTGGCCCTCCCAGGGGGAGACGCGGTTCTTCCAGCGCATCTCGGCGGCGCGCAGGGTCCAGACGTCGGCGTCGTCGAAGACGCACACGTCGGCGTCCATGCCGGCGCGCAGCCCGCCCTTGCGGTGCGCCAGCCCGACCTGCCGCGCCGTCGCCTGGGAGCACATGCGCACGATGTCGACGATGGACGGCGCCCGGTCCCCGCGCGCCGCCCGCTCCGCCGCCGTCGTGTGCAGGATCGGCAGCCCGAGGCCGACCGACGAGATGCCGCCCCACGCGGCGAAGAAGTCGCCTTGCTGTTTGGCTTCGGCTGCGCCGGGCGTTTGGGCCCCGGGAAGCAAGTCGACGGCATCCTCATCCTCGTCCTCCTTTTCCTTTTCCCGTCCTCGTGCTCGAAGTTCTGCTTTCGCTTCTTTCTCTCGCCTCTCCTCCTTCGCTCCCCCCCCTCCAACCCCCCGTTCCCCCCCTAGCCGCGGCACGTCGATGCCAGAGTCGGCGTGCCGCACGGCTGGCCGGGGCCCCTCCTGGTAGGCGGTCTGAAGGTGCGGCGGCAGCAGCTTGAGCTCCGGCGTGCACGGGGAGTGGTCCGAGACGATGGTCTTGATGCACCCGTCGGCGTCGGTGATCTCGTCCCAGAGCTTGTCCTGGTTCGTCTGCGCGCGGATCGGCGGGCAGCACTTGTGCCTGGTGTCGCCGTCCGGGATGTCGTCGGACGCGAGGCCGAGGTAGTGGAAGCACGTCTCGGCCGTGATGTTGATGCCGTCCTGGCGCGCCTTGCGCAGGATGGGAACGCACTCGGCCGCGGAAAGGTGAACGATGTGCAAGTTCAGCTGCGGGGCCAGGTGGGCCAGCGACAAGATCTGCTCCACGGCGGTCGTCTCGAAGACGGGCGGTCGCGAGTCCAAGAAAGTGCCGTAGCTGCCCGGCTCGCCGGTGGGCTGGGCCGGGGCTTCGGATTGCTGCGCTGCGTCTCCTTCGGGGGCGGCAGCCGGAGGGACCATCTCGGCGTGGAACATCAGCGTGGTGGGCGTGCCATTCAACGTCTTCATTGCTAGTGCAATGTCACCTGGCGACACGGCAGGAAACTCCTCGACCTGGCTGTTGGGTCAGTGATCCATTCAGCCCAATGTTTTGTCTCCCGCCAGCGAGACTCACGCCTGAGTCGATGAGGAAGCCCTTGAAGCCACGGACGCCGGCTTCTACCAAAGGGAGCAGCTCGTGAGCATTGCCGGGGATGACGCCGCCGTAGAAGCCAACGTCGACCCAGCACTGTCCCTGGCTAGCAGCGAGCTTCTCCTGGAAGCCCTTGAGGGTGGTTGTGGGAGGGATGGCATTCAACGGCATGTCAATGACGGTGGTGACACCTCCGGAGGCCGCAGCCCGAGTGCCCGTGTTGAAGCCTTCCCACTCTGTGCGACCGGGCTCGTTCAGGTGCACATGGGCATCAACGAGCCCCGGGAGCAAGAGCTTCGGGCTATAGTCATGGTATAGGGTCTCCGGCGGAAAGGAGCTCTGAGAGAGGACCTGTGGGACGACGGACAGGATCTTGCCAGTGGCCGGCGAGACGATTATGGTTGCGGGGGTGAGCACGAGCGAGTCATCCGGGAGCGTGATGACGGTCCTCGTTGAGGCCAAGACGACGACGGGCTCATCGTGGGAGGGGGTCGGGACCGTCATCTTGAAGAACGTGCAGTGCTCTCAACGGTGGCTTCTCGGGGAAGAGAGGGGAACGAGAGAGGCGCTGATAACGGAGAGAGGTATGGGAAGAGACGGGCCTACGATCGGAAGGACGAAGTCCTTCTTCTCTTGGTCTATAGGGTGGCTCGGGCAAAGTGGGTAGGAGTGAGTTGGAACGGGGCAACAAACTGATTCATTATCGACGTCGGGAGCGCAGATAAGCCGAGCGGGAAAGAGGTTATGATGGGACAAATGAGACAGGTGGGTAAGGGCCCAAGAGATAAAGGAAGGTGGCCCAAGAGCGGCCCTCCCGAGTTTGGCCGGCACACGGTCTCCGTTTTCAACTTCTCCGACCGATCCAACACAAAGGAAGATATGTGGGCTCAAGGAGTCTCGACACAAGAGAGAGCCCCAGAGAGGCCCACCGGCCCGCAACTGACCTCGAAATACAAGCCTTCCAGGGGCTTGTAAAACGCACACACACATAGTTACAAGTAGACACACGCACAAACACAAAAACACACACACACACACACACACACACACACACCGCGACACGCCGAGGAAGAGTAAAGTAAGAATGCTGGCCGTCCTACATATTATGTTCTGAAATTGCCCATGCGGCCTTCCGCTGCTCAGACCGCGAGGGGCAGTGAAAAGCGTCACCAAAGCCCGTTGTCGGATCCCAGCAACTGGCTTATCCGGCAACGGTCATTGGCCGGGCTCTCAAGGCTCGGAGCCAGCCGCTCTCCGAACAGGCAATTGGGTCATACCACCAGAAGCCAGCCAATCACGGTGCCGTTGACAGACAAAGCGTTATCCCTGTTAAACGCTTTGGACTTTGCCGACACCGCCCCCTGTTTCCTTTTTTGGCGACCATCCGAAGCTATCGTGGTTGAGATGTGAGATTTCCATCGAGTAACGATCGAGTAACCTGGAGAAGCCTGCAATTCTGATTCGCCACCACAGCCCACCCCAGGCCCGTTCGGGGTTCCTTCCCATGCAAAGAAGCAACGTAAAGCGCTCTGCAACGCGTCATGTTTGTACGTTATACCTCCCTAACAAAGTATTGTATTGGAATAGACTAAGTCCGGGGGAGAGTCTCATCCGCAACAACGCGTTTCCGTGGCGCTGCTCCGCCAAAGTTGCGGCGGCACTCGCGGAACAAGACTCAGCCGATGGCCTCCCACAGCAAGTAACGTTAAGGCAAGTATTCAGAACTACGGCAAGTGATATCGGTGGCCGTGTACGGAGTAATCCGTACAAATAATACGAAATCCAACAAAGAGCGGTTTGTGGGGAGTGGGTATTCAAACCAGCACCCAGCACTGACCACCGAGTCAAATTTTCACACGAGGCCGTTTGGGGCGGAAAAGGTTCCACCCAGCCCCGGGGCGCCGGATGAAATTTCTTTGCCCCACCGCGGTTTGCCCCGGCCCCGGTACGGCGGGGAACTCGGTGTTCGGGTTAGTTAGTTATCGGTATCCACAACCTGGCGGCGCGAGAGACATCTGTGTAGTCGAGACAGTTCGCTCACCGAGTCATGGAAAGTCCTCTTCGTGTGCCTTCTGGTCCTCCAGCATCAACTCTTTCAATCTCCTTCGATTGCGGCCCCTCGAGTAAACCGATTGAGACGGCCTGTAGAGACGTTCGAGTAACGCGGATGGAAGCCCTGAGCCCCCATGGTAGAGACAGGAGCAATCAAAACGCGAAGTCACGAGGCCTGCTCCTCAAGCGCGATCCCGCCAACCCGGGGGGGCAGGATAGATGACGGCCTAAGCGCTAGTGCAAGTAGACGAGGGCAGCTCTCCAACACTGCATACACAGCGGCTCCGCGTAACACGTGTTCTCGCAGTGGCTTTCTTCTCTCGAGGCGCAGCGATGCCTGAAATTGGGTTGATTGTCGTCCAGACCAGGACGGACGGAGGACGTCTTTGACACCCGGCAGCTGATGGGTCTTAGTTACGTCTACTGTACTCCGTACTGCCATTGGACGGGTTCAACAAGCAGACATCTGGGCCTTGCATTCGGCTGTTACGTAAAACGGAGGTCAGTTGACCTTTCCTCATTTAGGGGGCTTAGAAGCCCAGGACACATCCATGCACCTCGAGATTCATTTGCCTGCTACTGCGTACATGTGTGTACAGACATTCATTCCAAATATGTATGTTTTCGGGACTCAAAACACGAGACCTCACAGCCGTGCCACCTCATCCGGGTTCTTGACCTCGACCAAGAGTTTCCCTGTTCAAAAGGTTAGCCGTCCGCCCGTCCGCCCTCGGTCCATTCTGTCGTTTCGTGTTTTATGGTTCTCGATACGTACCGATGTTTCCGCCCTCGAATAGCTGCTTGAACGCCTCCTCGGACGCTGCGACGCCGCCCTTGATGATGGTCTCCCTCCTCTTGAGCTTGCCCTCGGCGAGCCACCGGCTGATCTGCTCCCGCGCCGCGGGGTACTCCTTGGCAAAGTCGAACACGATGAAGCCCTGCATTCTGAGGGAGCATGTTAGCCCTACTTTTCTCCTTGAAACCCCTCCTCCCCGGCGGGGAGTGCCTGCAGAGGGGACTGGTTGAGTCTTACTTGATCCTCTGGCTGATGACGCTGTTAAAATTTTTCTGCAGTCGTCATGTCGTTAGTTTGGGCCCTGTGCCATCGTTCTACATCGGTAAGGGCCAGGGAGGGAATTTGGAACATCCAAGAACACTCACCGGCCCCGACTTGTTCTCCGCGTTGTACTGAGAGATGCCGCCGCACATGACGAAACGGGCAAACGCGTTGGCCCGGCCAAGCGCCATATCGAGTTGCTCGCCTCCGACTAACATACCCCACTGTGTCAGCATGTATAATTTTTTTTTTTTTATTTTATTCGCCGTTCATATCCTTCACACATCCGTCTCGGAGAGTAAGGGAAGCCGGGAAGAATTTTCTTTTTACCGTTGTCAAAGAAGACGTCGATGAAGTTGGGGGTGGCCTTCTTGAACTTGGCCTTGAAGTCCGGGTCCTTGTAGTTAAGGGCAACGTCCAGGCCGAGCTCCTCCGTGAGCCACCTGCACTTCTCGTCGCTGCCGGCGATGCCGACGACGCGGGCGCCGGCAATCTTTGCGATCTGGGCGGCCACGCTGCCGGTGGCGCCCGCGGCGGCCGAGACGACCACCGTCTCGCCGGGCTTGGGCTCGCCGATGCGGAGCATGCCAAAGTAGGCCGTCATGCCGGTCAGGCCGAAGACGCCCAGCAGGTCCGTCACCCTGGCGCCGGCGTGGGCGAACCCGGGAGGCGCGGGATCGACCTTGTCCTCGGACACGATGCCGACCTCGCGGATGCCCATCAGGGCCGTGACGATGTCTCCCGGGCGGGCGCGGGCCGAGCGGGAGGCGAGCACGCGCGCGATCGTGGCGGCCCGCATGACCTCGCCGATCCGCACCGGCGGCACGTACGAGCGCCGGTCGTCGAGCCAGCCGCGCATGGCCGGGTCGAAGGACACGTACAGGCACTCGAGCAGCAGCTCGCCCTCCCGCAGGTCCGCCTCGGTCGGCGCCGGCACCCGCCGCTGCCGGAACGTCCTGCCGGGCACGATCGCGCCCGTCGGCCGCTCGGCGAGCTCGAGCTGCAGCGACTGTCGTGCCATTTTGGTTGGCGGCGGTGGCGGCCCGTAATGTAAGCCGTAGGTGCCTTGAGGGAGCGTGACCTGTAGGGTAGGTAGTTCGAAGTACCTCCGTGGGTATTGCTTGTTGATAACCCACTTTATGTCCCTGTATCCAATCACGCAACCAAGGCGTCTAAGGCAAGGGGGTGGGGGTGGGAGTTTAATGTAATGTAGGCCGTAGGAGGATGGTGTAGCGTGAAGGGGAACACCGGCCCAGTCCTCAATGGTTCGTCGGCGGCAGTATTCCGTACTTGTAGTAACTAGCGTTGTTCAAACCACTGCACGTCGCGTACCCGAGGTACAAATTGCATGAATTGGAGTAACTACCTTACATGGGTAGGTACTTTTGATATTAGTAATCCCCCCGGGGGCGAGATGGACGAGTTTCTGGGACAGACCGCTCCGCTCCGCTCTCTCGACTTCGCAATGTATTTTATTTTGGGCGGAGCCGAGCCGAGGTTGGCACTGAACCAGGGGCCAAGAGCCTCGGGACCTTGCAGCACGTTCCACAACCCCCGCGCACCCTCCTCTGGTTGTACTCCGTATGTAATCTGTATGTCCAATCCTCAATACCGGGGGATCCCCGGGGGGGGGGGGGGACAGAGCACTCCAAAAGTACCGAACCTGATTGACAGACAGGTCGAGTTCCGCCTGGATGGGTAACATGTCTGTGGAACCTGTTCCCGGACATCAAGGCTACCGAGTACCCTTATTAGTAGTAGGAGTACGGAGTACTTACTGCTCCTTGTGTCGCCTTACCCGCAAACTACGGCGCTCGATTCCAGGATGTGACGTCGACGGAGAAAAAGGTACAGGATAGGATGGTGTAGATAAAACCCAGGGGTATACATTTCGAGTTAAGATATCCAACCGCACGGAATGGCATCAGTTTGAGCTGAATTCGAGTGATGTATCGTCCCGTCCTGATAGCGCCAGATGATGCATTCTCCATCGTACACCTTGCCAGCCCCCTGTCCATAGTGAGAACAAAAAAAAAAGGAAAAGAGAAAAGGCGATTGCAAAGTCTCAAGGCCCTCTCTGTCGTACACCCAGCCCCATGGTATGCACTTCTAAAAGTATACTCCGGACCCCGCACATCTCTCTGGCGCCCTGCAAAAACTACAGTCAGGCGAATCATCGTGTTAGTACAGTGTGGTCAACTCGACCCTCGTTAACAGATTATTTTTTTTCCTGCTTTTCACTTCTTCCGCTGCAGCGTCTTGACAGCCATCTCGACGAGGCCATCCTTGGCCTCGCTCTCCGGGAACAGGCTGAGGGAGGCGATGGCCTTCTCGGCATAGTCCTGGGCAAGAGCGCGGGTCTGCTCAATACCGTCGCTTTGCATCACCAGATTCCGCGCCTACAGATATTTGCCTTGTTAGCACGTCCCGCCTTCGGCTCCCCCCCCCCCTTTTCTTTTCAAGAAAGGCCGGCTGCGCCTCAATTACTCACCCGTTCAACATCGCCTTCTTGGGAAAATTTCCTCCCCACCAGTGCCCCGAGTTCCGGTATTGTCTTCCAGGCGAACAGCAGCGGGGCGGTCGCTAGCCCCAGTTCCAGGTCTGCGCCGGCGGGCTTGCCCAGCTCCTTCTCGCTGCGAGTGTAGTCGAGCATGTCGTCCACCAGCTGGAACGCCAGCCCGAGGTTCTTGCCATAGTTGTACGCCGCGTCGACCGTCTGCGCGTCCGCGCCGCCCAGCAGGGCGGCCGCGCGGCAGCTCTTGCTGATCAGGGACGCCGTCTTGAGGTACGTCTTTTGCAGGTAGTAGGTCAGGGTGTCCTCGGACCATTGCGGGTTGGTCTCGTCGCGCGCCGTGTTCTTCAGCTGCATGAACTCGCCCTCCACCAGGTTGGCGATGACGGTGGCCAGCAGCTCGATCACCTCGGCGTGTCGCAGGCGCGCCAGCGCAACCGACGCCCTCCCGAGGAGGAAGTCGCCCGCCAGCACGGCCATCTTGTTGCCGAACTCGAGGTTCGCCGACGGCGCCCCGCGCCGCGACACGGAATGGTCGATGACGTCGTCGTGTAATAGCGAGGCCGTGTGGATCAGCTCCGTGATCTCGGCTAGCCTCCGCTGCGAGGGGAGGATGCCATCGGCGTCGGCGAGGACCGGCTCGCTCTCGGCGCCGGCGGACGGGTTGTAATCGGCGAGGATCGACAGCGGGGAGATGGAGGTGTCGATGGCGGCCGAGGCCTGCAGGGTCGCCTGTTGGCGGTGTGGCGCTTTGGGGCAGAGCGATGTTGCCCGCGACATCAGCAGGACTATGAGCGGCCGGATGTGTTTCCCCTCGGACTGGGTGTAGTACTTGGCGGCGCGGTCGAGCGAAGGGTGGCCGGAGCCGAGGAGCTTCCTGATGTTGCCCGTCAGGAACTTCATCTCCTTGGCCACGATCCGGAGGGGATCGATGGTGGGCAGGTCGCCCTTGGTCGCCCTCGTGACGGCATTCGAGACGATGTTGCCGGCGACGGAGACGGCGGCCGCCCACGCCGACGGCCGCGGCCGCCCCGAGTGGAACAAGACCCTAGACTGAGGTGACCGGGCGTCGAGCGACACCGCCCCGAGGCACTCTGCGCATGTCGGCCGTCGTATCCGCGCAACCCGGCCGACTCGTGTGACGCTTCCGGCTCCGCGAACCACCGAAACCCCCGCCCCTAACTGCATTTCCTCGCGCGTTCCTCCTCGGATAGAACCAATGGACTGCCAACCGTCACGGTTCGGTCGTCTCGCGCATTTGGGACGAGATGGAGAGTTGGGGGTGGAAAGAAGCGCGCGATTGGACCACAAAATCGTCTCTGGCCTGTTCGTTCCCCCGTGGATCCCGAAAACTTCCTTGCCGGCAATTTCTGGAGGCGGTTTTTTTTTCCCTTGGCGTGATGTGGCTAATTTTGTGGGGCATCTTTAGTGGCTGGAGCATGCACTCGGGCACCGGCTACCTTGCGCGTCTGGCCATCTTGGCGCTGTGGGTCGACCTTGTCAGTCTCGGACTCGCCCTGAAGGACGGCTGTAGCCTTGTGAAGCATCGCCAACAAAGTCGTTTTGAGAGACAAGACAATTGCCGTCATCCACAGTTCCATCGCTTCCCAACCGGCCCGAACCCGGCGCTGTCCGGTATTGGCCGATAAGATGGTCTTACTCACGATGACCCCTAGCATCGTTGCGGGACTGCAGGCACTGAGCAAGGCAACAACTGCGACTCTGGTGCAAAACGAGCCTGAGCCGTCGCTTGGAGCGCCTGCCGTCGGCAACCCCGTCTCTCATTCACAAATCGTGAATTTGTGGAAAGCCCTCAAGGAGGCCGGACATGGAGAGTACACCCTGGAGACGCTCCTGAAAGGCTCCAAAATCTACGTTCCACCGCCGCCTCCGAAGCCTGAGCCAGTGAGTTGAGCCCTCTGGCAGACTCGAGATATCTCCCAGGCTAACACCGCTGAAGTCGAGTGAATACAAAGAGCTCATGGCACGACTCCGCCGGGAACAGGACCAGAGAGAGTACGAACGTATGACGAACCCGCTGCCGACAATGGAAACATTTTCCCAGCGGTACGTGACTGGCGCAAGCATGGCTCAGTCGTTCGCTGCCGTGAATCGACCGAGTAACCAGGCAGACATGGGTGACGATGATGTCACCTACGGGGACGTGCACCGCCAGTTGATGCTCATCCTGAATTTCGTTGCGAGTATCCTTGGGGTCGCCGCCACGCTTTGGATCGCGGCGAGGTGGTGGAGCACGCCTGCGCGACTGTTCTTGACCATGGCCGGGAGCCTCGTCGTTGGCATCGCCGAGGTCGCCGTCTATTCTGGTTACATATGGCACCTTAGTCAAGCTAAGAAGAAGGACAAAACCATAAATGAGGTCAAAGAAGTCGTCCAGACTTGGACCGTTGGTGCCGAAACAAAAGCCACTGTGGTTGGCGCGGAATCTCGGGATGAAGACGCAACCCTTCGAAGGCGGCATAAGGATGTTAAGTAAGGAAGCGGAGAAGTTCCTGCAATACTTCTCATTAGCTGCAACATAATTGATCTGGGACGATACATTTTTATTCATTTTGTTTATATTTATTTTATATTTATTTGTTTATTATTTATTTTTCACGATCTTCATCCCGACCTCTTGCTGTTCCCTGTTTATTCAGTACGGACATGCAGGATGGGGTGCGGAATCCAGAACACGGGAATAACTAACCGATACCGATTACGGACTACTGTATGTAGTTACTGTACATCCAACATCCATAAACTCACTGTAAAGACTGCTGAAAACGGTCCGGACCCCCGAGCCCCACGTCATTACCCTCCGCGGGGCGTTCGGCCGGCGCGCGCTGAGCGCGAATCAGACGCGTCAAACGCGACGCTTCACACTTCTAGTTTACGACCTGCTGCGGGGACAACTTTGGCCTCTAAACGAGAATCAATCGACAAAACCGGCTAGCGAGGCATCTTCATGACTTTTTAGTACGTTGCCTTTAGACATGCCAACAGCATATTGTATTTAATCTCTAGTTCGGCATTCTTCTCTCAGCGCGCCGATATCCGTTCCTTTCGTGCTTCCATCTTGTCAACACCCCAGACCTGGACCGCCCAGAGCATGTCGACATGTCAACTCGACCACGTCATGGACTCTCCCTGGGCAACACCGACGGCGGTGTCCCAGGGACGCAAACGTCCCCTGCGAACCTATAGTCGACGAACGATCCAGACGAGAGTGCAGGAGCAGGAGGCGACGCAAAGTGACGGAGGTCCTACTACTATGATTGCAAACTCATTACCAGCGGAAGTGCCTGATCAGCACCCAGTGCTCCAATCTCAATCCGAGGCAGAACGACCGGCAGAAGCCAAACGGCCGAACCGTGGATCAATTCTGGCGTACTTCCGTCCCGTTCTCCCGAGCGCCGACAAGGCGTTGTCAAAAGTCGCAGCTTTTGGAACCATTGAGCCTCCTCTGACACCGCGCATCTCTCCGGAGTTGAGAGGAGCAAACCCCCGAAGGAGACTGACCACGCGGCCCCAGTTCTGCGAGGTGGGGGAGGTTTCAAGAGATGATGTTGGGAGGCCGATTAATGTTGGGGATGTGAACGCAGTCGAGGGAGCAGAAACCGATGGGGAACGCGACGAATCCGCTGACAATCCCGACTGCTCCCTTGGATCACCTCATGACCCACCGACAGAGGCTTTGGGCGAGCTTCCAACCAACACCCTAGGCCGGCATGATTGGACAGTCGGCGTCTCGACTGACGGGCGAGTGAAACCGAAAAGACGAGTCTACAAACAGCCTGTCAAAGACATGATGCAGACGACACTGAGCCTGTCGGTCCAGAAAGAACCGGGCTTTATATTGTGTGGCGTTTGCGACATTCTGTACAACCCTTTCAACGAAAAGGACAGGAGAGAACACAACCGGCGGCATGCAGCCTCTTCCCGAAAAAGGAGGAAGACGGCATGACGATGGACTCAGACATCCACTTGATATTCTCTGCAGGCTATAATGCGTGTTCGACTCGGCGAAAGCGGCTGAAAAAGAAACAAATGACCCGTCCTTTTCAGCAGTGGTGGGATTGTCTTATCCTGTTGCTCAGCTGACGTAGGCCTGCGGTGTCTCTCGCGATCTGAGAGCTTATTCTTATATGGCACTCGGTTCTCGCCGGACCCTTCAGCGATGCCTTCGCTTCCTTGCGTTCTTCGTGGGCAATCGTTTTTTGCATTCACTCGGCGACGGACTGTCGAACTCGGGGCGAGATGGGCCTTCAGAACGACGAGATGAGGCTTCAGAACGGCCAGACTGGGCTTGAGAACGGCAAGATGGAGCTCAAGAACGGTGAGACGGGGCTTAAGGACGGTGAGCATGTTAATACCCCAAACGGGCACCGGAGCGACAGGTAAACAAACACTGCTGCAATAACCCTTCATTGAGCCTCAAACGTTGACCGGTTGCTTCAGAGGACGGACATGTGTGCCTTCCGACACCCGCGACTATGGAGCGTGGCTGGGCCAAATTCTTGACCACATTGACAAACATGGAGAGCAGGAGCTTATTCCTGTGCTGCAAGAGTTCAGAGAGTTAATCACGTCGGATCCCCGCTTCTACATGTACTTCACAGGGATGTGGGAAGAAATCCCGGTCAAGGAGCCAGATCCGAACAATCCAACGGTGCGGCCTCGGATTCGGGACTACGAGCAAATGTTGCAGGTTATGAACCATGTGCTTGTGGCAGCACCTGAGTGGTACGCCGCCCCACCCTTGACCCTGCCTCATGGTGCCGTGGCTGAGATGTGTCTGAAACAGGACCCAGGCAGCCGCGAGCGCCGGCCTCGCTGGCGTACCTCTGGTGGCGATGTTCGACGAGGCCATGAGCACCCCGAGTGGCCATGCGGCGTTCTTGGATCCTGATGTCAACCTCATGTTCAAGAAGATCCTCAACACATGGGGCAAGTACCTGCAGGTATGCTCATACCCTTGCCCGGGAACTAGCACGCCCGGACAATTTATGCATGTCTAAAACCGGATCAGACTCCGGAGTCGGTAGAGGTTCTGGGCGATCATGAAAACGGCTGGTTCTGCCGAGCGGCGTTCAAAGAGCTCCTTGAGGTCGCCAACGCGCCCTACAACACATCGTTCAGGTTTGAGGAGCTATACAAATGCGATCCGTCGAAGGAGCATTTTGGGTTTAAGTCATGGGACGGTAAGTTAGCACGCGCCCAGTCGGTCGCAACTACAGAAAACCCCCTGTTGACTTGGGAACGTCTCCAGACTTCTTCACCCGCCAGTTTCACGAGTCGGTGAGACCAGTCGCGTCTCCCGACGACGACAATGTCATTGCGAGCCCTTGCGAGTCGACCATCCTCAACATCGCCTACAACTCCAAGCTGCGCGACAAGTTCTGGATCAAGGGGCTGCGGTACTCGGTCGCCGACATGCTCGGCCGCGACCCTCTGGCAGGACGTTTCGCCGGCGCGACGGTCTGCCATGCCTTCTTGTCGGCCATGTCATACCACAGATGGCACGCGCCAGTCTCGGGCAGGATCAGGCGCTGCTTCGTGCAAGAGGGCACCTACTTTAGCATCTCGCTGTCCGATTTGTTCGCGGACGGCGGCGATGCCAAGGGCCACCTCGCGACGCAGGGTTACGCTTCGGCGATGGCCACGCGCGGCATCGTCTTCGTCGAAGCCGACAACCCGGCGATCGGCCTGGTGGCGTTCATCGCCATCGGCTTGACGGAGGTGAGCACGTGCGAAATCACGGTCACGGAGGGCCAGCGCGTCCAGAAGGGCGACGAGATTGGTATGTTCCATTTCGGCGGGTCAGCTTGCTGTCTGCTCCTCCAAAACGGAGTCCGGGTCAGCGGATTCCCCGAGATCCGGAGCCCGGTGAACGTGCCGGTACGAGGACGTCTGGCGGTCGTCCAGCCGTGAGGTGGTCAGGGTGACTTGTTGTTTTCATTAGTGCGTGCGTGGAGTGTGTGCAGGTTTCTGCGGGAAATATAGATAGACGGATGAACGAGCGCAGACACAGCTAGCTGTCCAGGCTCATCTTGAAACGGAAGGAGAGAGGTCTCTCTTCTCTTCTCTCTCTCTCTCTCTCTCTCTCTCTCTCTCTTTTTTTTTTTTTTTTTTTTTTTTTTTTTTTTTTTTTTTTTTTTTTTTTTTTTTTTTTTTTTTTTTTTGAACACATATTCTTTTACCCTCGCTTAAGTCAAAGTTCTAGATTTCAGGAGAATCAACACGGTTCATCTCTACCCACGTTTGATTCAGATTTGACAATGTCTCGAGGCAGAGGGACAATCGGTGTGACAGAGGTCGAAGCAAGTGTCCCAGGATGCGTGATTGGCTCTGACCCCGCCGTGGCGCCTGGCCGTCACTGACGAGGCCAGCTTTCGCGTGGCCTGTTGTTGATGAGTGAGCTCGCGGGATTTCCTGTGGGGCTTACGAAACCACACGGCGATGGGTCGAACCAGCCCGGGTCCAGAGAAGGTAATCCATACAAATTCGTGTAACGTTAACGTTATACGGACGTCGGTACCAGAAGGATCGGCTCACCGCCAAATTTGGCCGGCAGAACGAAGGCGCTATACAGAATTTGAAGTATGGTGGGTCAAGCCACTAAAACCACTATAGCAGAAGCGCTACTCCGCATAGATTTGTATTAGCGACCTGACCTTCTGTAGTTAACTTTAGCGACTTTGCATGCGCAAAAGCGGTGAGCCAGTTCTTGGGGTGGTGACATCCATTCACAATACCGGTATGCAACGCTTCACACACACGCACCCACTGCCTCTGTACAGAGCGTGTATGTATATACACCATCTCGCTACCTGTGAGGCGGTAAGCATCCACAACGCATCCGTGCGTAGGGGAGAGGGTTGGGGCCAGAGAGAGATGGGCAGACATCATGCTCGCAAGGCGGGCGGTGTGCTTCGGATGTGCTGGGATCATGAGCGAGATGAGATCAAGTACGATGCTGGATGGGAGGGGCGGCACGGGTCCCTCCCAAGTTTGTACTCTCGTCGATGGGCTTCGGCCCCTCCCGCCCCCCTTCCCTTCCCTCCTCCTCCTTCGCCCCTCTTCCCTCTCAGCATTGGTCAGAGGGAGGGACGACGAGAGAAACATATAACTACGCTCATATAGATTACATGGGATGCATATGTCGTGTACCCATTAGCCCTCCTCACTGAGACCTTTGCAAGGCGAACAGAGGCGGTTTCACAGTCTGACGCGCTCCGGCGGCTCGACTCGTTGTTGCCGGGCCCGGGAAGTTGGTTGAGGTTCCATTGATACAGGACGCTCCACCACCTTTCAGATATCACTCTTCCAGTGGCTACATTGCTTGTTGTTGTGTGCTACGTAGTGTACGTACTGTACGGATTATGTAGGTATGTAACTATGTATGTACATACATACATAGGTATGTACCCAGTACCAGGGGTCCTACACTAATGACTTAGGCTGCTGATGGCCAAGAGATATGTAACGTTATGTACTCGTTCATAATAAGCGTTGGAGGGAGCGGAACTGAAAAGAAGAGGAAGAGGAAAAAAACCAGTCGGTCACTTCTCTCTCGCGCTCGACCCACTCGTGGATCTCTGATCCCCTTCTCGTTGTCCGATGAGCACCGTACATTCATTGATTGGACGGCTTACGTGGAGAGTCCGCAAGTGTGGTAACCACAACGGACGAGTTGTGAGAACAATGAGACTTTGCGCAGTCGTCTTTGGAGGCGCCCTTTCCTTGGCGTGTTGCATTATGCCGAGACATTGCTCTCGTTCGGCGGATGGATCAGCGCAGGATCCCGTCAGCACGCCACCCCCACTCCCTACACTCCAGCGTTGAAGCTTTCTAATCCGTACATGCTGCAGATGAGAAACGACCCATTCAAAGCCAAGCGTTATGCTTCCTCACCAGAAGCCGAAGCAGGCCGCACAATACCGCGAGTCTCTTGCGGATCCCGCTGACCACCGGGGTTATGACCGACTTCGGAGAGCTCGACTCTTTGAAAGAAAATGCCGAATGAGCTGTCTTGTCAGAGGTACCAGAAGCACCACTCCCCCCCCCTCCCCTTTTCAACATCAAACCCAGTACGTAAGTCAAACTAAGGGTCAGAACGTACGTACCTGAAAATATAGGGCAGGTAACCTTGGCTTGATTTGGCAGTTTGAAGAAGTCTGCTTGTCAGTGCAATGCGGCTGGGGTGACTAAAGCGGCCTGATAATTCCAATTAACTAAGCGAGACGATAACCAATCTCCCTCAAACCATGCCAACATGGGAACAGCCTTGAAGCTGGAGTACTGCAACTAATATCCGTAATCCGCTCAAATCTTTTTTGAAATGGGAAGCGAAACATCAAAGCGAGAGAACAGCAGCAAGGTCCCACTATGACGACATTCGGCCGGTGTTCCTGCCCCACCAAAATAGGAGCGCCCGTTTTTCGTGTATGCGCGTCTGGTGTCCAGAGAGTCGCCCCCTCCCGGCCACGATGGAAACAGCATGTAACCTGGCAGCCAGCGAGGAACAAGGCTTACACTACCTTTTGTGCAGACTATGGTCTGGGCCGTGATATGTACATACATATTCTACCTCTTCTACTCTCAGCGCAGACCGCTGGAAGGAAACTATTCCTCCCTGTTGCCGGACTGGGCGCAACGGCCAGCTTTGCGCACACTGCGAAGTCGACCAGTTAAGTGAGGTCCTAGCAGGGTATGAGAGTGGAGAGCCGGCGGACCGGCATGCAGCATGCTGCCTTCTGTATGTATTCCGTGCAGTATTGTATGTATGTACGGATGTATGTACATTACGTACGTATGTACATACATACATACACCGGCAGCACCCTGCGAGTTAGTACAGCATCTCGATCAGGCTACTCACATACATAGGTGTAGCACCCTACGCATGCATGTATGCACATACACGATGGCGTATCCGTGCAGCAGCTCCAGAAATAAAATTGACTCGGGAGGGCTGGCTAGCACGGCTGGGCCGCTTATATGGTGTGAGCGTTGGGCACACATGCACCCCACAAAAGAGGACGTCCCTTGATTTCGGTCCCGCGGAGCAACATGCAGCACCGGGGGCGTGCAGGTCTGAGATGGGAGATCAGGCTGCAATGGCTGTTGTATAGGCAAGCCCTGTTCGTTCGCCATGCCTAGCAATGCCGTTGTCTGTACGAAACGGCTGTTCTCAATAGAGAGACCCGGCCACGAGGAAGATAGGTAAATATAACCGCCCGGTTACCATGATGACCTACGTCCTGCCGAATAGTAGCTAATTAAGGTGAGCGAGCCCACCTCGTAGCCCCTGGTATTGGAAAATGTTTGCCATAGACGGTTACTGAAGGAGAAATAAGTCGCTGCCAACAAAAGCACAGCCAACAGAAGAAGCACAGGAGTCGAGCACCAATAACTAAAGAGAATGCCTACAAACATCTCTGTTCACAGGATAAGCGGGGCTCCATTTCGCTTCAAAAGCACCGAGAGAACATTCGGCGTTCGTCTGGCATGCTCCCTTTTCAGCTAGTTACATATGCACGGGGGATTCGGGCTAGCGAACAACCTCGAAACTTGCCGTGGTGACATCATTAGTTAAGTGGTCGCTCAAGAAAAAGAAAAAATTGACGGAAATCATGCTCTCGATCCGCTTTGTCAAGGTAATCCTGCCAGATGTTTCCCGGCGAACGGCTCACCCTTTGACTCTTTTTCGAGTGGCTAGTAAACACTCCACTAATCTGGCCTAGTGTGTGTATGCATGTCCCGAGACATCAGGGGCTATTTTAGACCTCCCGGCGATCCGCGAGACAAAACTGGACGAACACAGTCCTCGGGGGCACCCTCTGTTGTCCCTAGGTTGGGGGTTGGACGCTGGGCTGTCATCTGCTGATAGTGAAACATGTTGGCCCGAGGATGCTAAGTCGATGCAGGCGTGCAGTTCTTGCAGGTTGCAGGGCCGTGTCGTCGATCAGTAGTAGATGGCTGACGCAGAATCGAGGCGGGCAGGCGGGAAAGTCCCGGGCGGAGGAGGAAGGGGGGGGGATCTGCCAAGCGCTGAGCTCCACTGCGACGGGTGATGGCTCTTGGCGGGGCGCGTGCTTTCTGAAGATGGAAGGAAGCTAGGGTGCGGGCGGAAAGAGCACAAGCCCCACATCTCCCGCATTTGTGATCCTCGTCAAATCTCCGCCCCTCTCTCCTCCCCGCGCCATCCCGCGTCCTCGACGCGCTTCTGCACCAGCTTGCACGGTTTTCTGAGGAAGGCATAGGGAAAATGCCGAGATGTTTTTCTCCGTTCTGTCACACTCCAATATTCTTTTTGGACACACCACTGTCCCTTTTCCTTTTTTTTCAAGAAAAGATCGTAGCTGAAGAGGAACCGGCCGGGATGTTTGCCTCACGTTTCCCTCAGTTCAGCCTCGACTTTTCTTTTGCCGAGACCTCGAGGAGGGGCATTGGCCGGATGGACCCCGTGCTCTGAGACGGGACGATGGCACGGTGGAGAAACCAAGCTGGACGGAACCCATGGCTCAGCGCCTCCATGCAACAAGACCCTGGTTTGCTGCCGAAGATGGACAAGGCGTGGGCGTTGCCCGTTGCTCTTTTCAGCAGGCAGAGAGCCCTGCGAAGCGCCGGCCACTCCCCACGAACCTTGCTACCTCTTGCAAATGTACTGCGATGTGCGCAGTGCACATACGTACATACAATACACAGTACGCGGGGTTTCGAACGACGCCTCGCCGTGAAGCTGACTGCCAGTCAAACTTGGAGTAGGGACCCGCGCCGGGGGGGGGGGGGGAGGAGGGTTGGTACGGGAGGTAGACGGAATGACGAGGTCGCGTTTTGCTAAGTCTCCCTTGTCTCAATTCTCGCATTTCTCTCTCTTTTTTTCTACTCCTCTTTTGATGCCTTCTTTCTCCGCATGGACCATTCCGTAGCCTTTGGCATGCCCCCGAGATATATCTGATCGGCGAACCAACCAGGCTGGGCGCCGCTGGCCCCAAAGCGGCTCTCCCCACCCCGCGCGGCTGCAGTCATTCGCCTTAAGACCCAGCGGCCGTCTTCCAACCGGAGTCGCCCATTCCCCCCTTGCTTGTCCATACCGCTGTGTTGGCATGGTCTCGCTATTGACGAGCGATGGATTGTCTCCTTTCCGTCGGTCCAGGCAACGGGGACCTGAAGTGGTCGGATAGCCATAGCATCGACTCGGACGACGCTCGGTCAATCGCAATGCCCTCGCCTTGGCTGGGCTCTCGCTCGACGGGGTCCACCTCGGTCTCAGCCTCTTCTTCCAGCGTGGGGTTCTCCCACACCGGCCAGCTTTCGCCCATCAGCAACGGCGTGGACCTGCCCTGTGGAGCTGTCCACAGCTCCGCCAGTCTCGCCTCTCCGTCTCAGTCTCCCTCGGTGACGGCCACATCCCGTCCGGCATCGTCGTCTGTCCAAACCCCCGCCTGGCCGCCGCCAGGTTGTGCTGGCCCCGAAAACCCCTCTCCACTTCCCCGTCCCGAGGAGCGCTACGATGCACAACACCGGGATGCTGCTGCCTCAGAAGGGGGGGACGTAGCCGAGGTTTTGGTTCCCAAGCTGGAGCCGATAGAGGACGATGACTTCTGTATGAATGACTTCCAGGAGGCTCCTTCGCCCTTCGCTACCCGCGCGCTCCCCGGCCGCCCACCGCAAGAAGAAGCCTTGGAACACTCGAAGCAGAAGAGACCGAGGGGACGACCACGGAAGCACCCGTTCGTACCGAACGTCGTCACACACAACAAGATCACCAAGGGTCGGTCCAAGACGGGATGCTTGACCTGTCGTAAACGGAAAAAGAAATGCGATGAAGCTAAGCCACGATGTAAGCTCGTCTTCGCTGATTCGCGAGCAGTCGCGTCTTTCTGGATAGGCTCCTTACCCGCTCCACAGGCATGAACTGCGAAAAAAATGCGGTTGTTTGCGAGGGCTACCCAGAGAAGCAGATCTGGAAGAGCGGAAAAGAAAGGGCCGAAGAGGGTACGGCAGTGACCACCAGCTCTTCTCTTTCTTATGACAGCTCTCCTCTGACCTCAGACGCAGAACGCCTCAGGTGCCGGGGCTTCCCGTCCATCACCATGCGCCCCCTCTTCCACTGTCTCGAGACGGTCGAGGACAGGATATTTTGGAAACATTACAACGAACACCTCAGCGCTGTGCTGACCGTCGAGAGCGAGCACAAGAACGCCTTCAAAGACATGATGATTCCAATCGCGGTGAAGCACCGAGGGTTGATGCACTCCATCCTGTCCCTGGCGAGCAAGCATATCGACTACGAGACGCCATACGGTCTCAACATCCTGAGGAACAATCCCAACACCACCCTCGAGGCCCTGAAACAGCGCTCGTTCTACCATCACCAACAAGCGCGGTTCAACATGTACCGGGACATTGATGCGGCCAGGAAGGCACCACACACGATCGACAGAGTTTCGACCGAGGCCCGGTATGGCCAAATGCTTTGTTTCCTCCTCGAGGCTCTCGTCGAGGGCGACTCGAGAAGTGAACACAGGCCGCATCTCCAGGCTTACTGCAATCTTATCTCCAGCTCACCACCCGAGGACTCCCCCTTTCTGTCCTTTATTGCCGAGGTCTTCCAATACTACATATTCGCCGCCGAACTCATCCCCGGCCTCAATGGCCACGCCGCTCGTCGCCTCGAGCCTCTCCCGCCGTTTCCCACCATGGATAAACCCCGGTTGCTCGGCGTCGCCGACGGCCTGCTGAATTACCTGTCCCAGATCACCGAGATCCGCAACACCATTCGGAGCAAGATGATGGCACAGGTGGACCTAGCCGTTGACTACCAAGTGCTCTATCAAGGCAGCGAGATCGATGGCGCCATTCGCGATTTCACAACCTATTGGCCCCCCGGAGACAGCCGCCAGCAGGTCACCCTCCTGTACAAGCAGATGCTGTGGATATACCTCAACCGGACCGTCCATCTGCCATCTTCGACGCCGTCGTCCATGGCATCGTCCTCGACATCCGTCTTATTGAACAACAGTCAACCTTGCCATGGCCGGTATCCGGCCTCGGTGGTCAATACGCCTCCGCAATCCGCGTCAACCAGTTGCGCCTCCTCTCCCCAGCTCACCGCCTCCGGCCATGAGTCAAGCCATAGCGATGGCCGACCGAATTCGCGCCTGGAGCCCACGTCTCGCCCACAGGGCAGCATTGCAGCAGACAGCGGAGTGACCGCAGCCGGGCGCGACAACCGAGCGGAATCCCCTGTCCCAGCCCGACAGCCGCCGGACCTCGATCCTGACCTCGCCCAGGCCGTCGAAGAGTCACTGAATCTGTTGGAGTGGTTCAAGCCTAGTGACCCGTGTCAGACCCTCCTTCTCCTCCCGTGCTTCTTGGTCGGGACGGCCTGCTTCAGGCCCTCACAGCAGCAGCGCGTCCGTGCTGCCATCAGGGCCGTCAAGGGCTACACTGGGCTGCGGAACGCAGATTGCGTGCTTCAGCTCCTCGAGGAAGTCTGGCGGCTTATGGAGGCGGGCGACTGGGTCGCGGCGTGGGACTGGCCTGGAGTGGCCCAGAATCTAGGACTGGACTTCATCCCTGCATGAAAGGGTGTCCCAAGGATGAAGGAGGTGTGCTCCGCAGCATTTCCCTCACTTTATGGAGGAGCAAAGCCGCCCGCCTTTTCCTCCTTTCTTTCTTTTCTTTTTATTTTTTTTTTCGAGATCACATCATCTTGCAGAATTGTTGCGTAGCTGCAGGCAGCCTTTCCTCTGTCAGTGCACACTCCTACCCGACAGAGCTGACGAACTTTTTGTTCTTCTGTATTAAATACTCCTGGACAGTCTGCTTGTCCGTTATCTTTTTTCTCCACTGTCTTTCATGACGATTATACCTCGGCGGCTACGGTACGGACAAGGGGTTCTGAACTTTTTTTTTTGAACTTGATGGGAAAACGCAAGAATCAATTGCCGGACCAGCAGTCTGAATTCAGACGACGGAGTGGTGCTCGAAAGAATACGGTTTTTTTTTTGGGGGGGGATCTGGGGGGGTTTGCCGATTTCGGGTGTTTTGGGCGTGCGGGTATATGGTATTGGAAAGAAGGAATGACTTTATCTCAGAAGATTTGTTTGAAACGGATCGATGAAAGAGAAATATCCTATCCTGAACTCAATTTACGGCGTCCACATCTCAAGGGAGAAGCGGCCTGTTGGGAGGCGAAGGTGAAACCGTCATCAGCACGGCCCGTTACGACTTGGCGTCATAAGAGAGTGTTATGCTGGGGATATAGGATTCGTCAAGCCACGAACATCATGTTACCCAGCGTTAACGAATAATCTGCTGTTTCGATCTTCTCTTGAACGTTCTTCACTCTGTCTCGCCCCGGATTTCTCTTCTCGGTATGCTTAAAAAGGGCGAGACCCATCTCGGCCCCGCTCTCTTTCCCCCTTGAGCGCTGTCTTGTTCCGCTCCATTAAAGTAAGGGTTCAAAAAAGCCTCCATCCAGACGGTGTCAATTCCGATCGTATCGTACGTGAACGTATGTACATTGCAACCCGGGCTACCGAATCATATATTGTTTTGTTTCGTGCCCTTCGAATCGCCCGTGAGGGAGTAACTTTATCAAGATATAGCGGATTCGATCAGTTCTTGTCGTCATCGCCCGTGGCTTCCTCTTCTTCCTTCTCCCGTAGTGACACGTCAATGCCTCCAGGGATCTTCCGTATCTCATACTTCCCGCCGAGGACCAAGTCCTTGGCCACAAGCTCCCTCGTGCGGCCGAGGCTCTCGATGGCGGCGATGCGGTCGATGGTGCCCTGGAGATGCTCGCGGAAGCCGGGCTGGGAGACGATCTCCCTGAAGGCGAGGTGCATGGGCACGGAGCTGGCCCGGACCTGGGCGTCGCTCGTGATGCTAAACAGGTTCAGGCGATCGAAGGCGCGCACAAAGTCGACCCGGGTCATGATCTCCTGGGCCTTGTAGAGCGGAAACGACGGGAGCACGTGGCCCACCACGGGGTCGTACGTCGTCTCCATCTCCTTCTCCTTGTCTACCAGAGCGGCCGCTAGGACCACCGCGGCCGCCTGAAGTGAGAGGGATAACAGATTAGCACAGATAAGAATG